>NW_027464272.1:0-173986 GCF_050947455.1 Rhinoderma darwinii
TGCGGAGATGGGGCAATGAGGACACTTTATGTCTTGTGACTCATCTGATTGTCCACTACCTGTTTTACCTGATGAACAATGCATTCCTCTCTGCTAAGGGGTAACTAGAAACTGCCAAGCTGCCCCCCCCCCCCGAGGGGGTATATAAGGGCTTGACCTGGGGAGGATGAAGAGTTCTGGATGTAGATCTTCATGGGAGCTAAAGCTGAGGCCGGCGCTCGGAGGATTTTCCTGTGGATTATATTTCATTGGTTGCGTATTGGGCTGTGCTGTAACTGATTTTGTGGACTGTTCTGGTCCTACCTGGAAGGCAACTTCTTCTGTCAGCATTATTTGGAATAAACCCTGTTGGAGCTGCCCTCTCATCACTGGCTCTGTGATCATGTAATCACCTAACGAGCCCCATGACACAGTACATAACGATAATAGAGACGGGTAAATGTCTTGCAGACCTGGATTTAAGTAGTGAATATATACACAGCCCCATTATTATATATACGAGTCCCATATACGAGTCCCATTATTATGAGCACCTCCTACTTTTGACGTCGGCAGCGCGTAGCCCATGAACTGATGTGTGGTGGGTTTGGTGGGTATATAAGGGGTGCGATAGTCTGGTCACATGTCACTCCTTGTTGTAATGGGTAACAGGGGCGATTTATCAGAGTTGTAATACGGGATGATTATCGGCTTTCGGTCCACGGTGTTGGTATTTCTCACACAGCGCAGTTTGTGAACTGTTCGCGTGCTGCTGTGGAGAAATTGTATCGTGAGTGGACAAATGGCGCCATTGGGAAAAACCGACATGGAAACAGTGGAGTACCACGCGCCATTGATGTGAGAGGTGAACGTCGGCCGAACGACATGCTACAGTGTATCAACTCAACGTGAAAATCAACCAGGGGCTACCAGACGTGTGTCTAATACAACAGCGAACCAACTGCTTATGGGGCTCCGAAGCCGACCGATGGTCACTGCTCCTATGTAACAAAGGGGCAGCAGAAAAAAATGCTTCAGTTTGCACGGCAGTATCAGAACTAGACCACCGATGATTGGTAAAGGGTTGTCTTCTCCGATGGATGATTGGTAAAGGGTTGTCTTCTCCGATGGATGGTTGGTAAAGGGTTGTCTTCTCCGATGGATGATTGGTAAAGGGGTGTCTTCTCTGATGGATGATTGATAAAGGGTTGTCTTCTCCGATGGATGATTGGTAAAGGGTTGTCTTCTCCGATGGATGATTGGTAAAGGGTTGTCTTCTCCGATGGATGGTTGGTAAAGGGTTGTCTTCTCCGATGGATGATTGGTAAAGGGTTGTCTCCGCTGATGGATGATTGGTAAAGGGTTGTCTTCTCCGATGAGTCACGTTTTCTGCTTCATGGAACGGATGGACGTTCTCTTGTCAGGTGAGAAACATCAGAGAACAAACACCCTGCAACCGTTGCTGTAGAACACGGTGGCGGCAGCATTATGGTCTGGGGGATTATTTCATGGCATTCTCTGGGCCACTCATCCTTGTGGACGGCTCTGAAGAGATTTGGGTATAAATCCATTGTTGCAGATCACGTCCCCCCTACATGCTGATTGTCTTCTCTGGGGCAGATGGAATCTTCCAGCGAGAGAATGCGACATGTCACAAGGCTAGAAATGTCCGACAGTGGTTGGAAGAGAACGACCAAGATCTCCAAGTACTTCCCTGGCCTCTAATTCTCTAGACCTGAACCCAATTGAGCATCTGTGGGACCTCGATCGTCTTGTTGGCTCTATGGACCCTCCCCCACACACCCTCCAGCAAATGTGTGATGTTCTGCAGTCAGCGAGGCGCCAGATAGTGGAGACCTCCGACCAGCAACTTATTGATCACTCCCCGCCCGTCTATCTGGACAGGGGGGTTACTCTGGATATTGGGATATTGGCTGCTGCTCATAATAATGGGACTCCACTGCGCATATATTCACCCCCTTTACTATGAAACCTCTAACTTCTGTCAGATCAAACCAATTACCTTCAGAAGTTTTAGAATTAGGCCTTATTCACATGAGCGTGCTTCACGTCCGTGTCCTATTTAAATAACGTATAGCGCACTGACCAATTCCATCCAATGGGGCTATTCACACGTCTGGGATTATTCACGCAGCATTTGTCCGTTGGGTTAAACTCACTGCATGTCCTATTGTCCTTTTTTTGCGGATCAGACTTGCCCATTGAAGTTTATCGGTGAGTCAAAAATATGGACAGCAGGTGGACGACATCTGTGCTCTGTACGTTTTTCCACACATCAGTTGCTAAAGAAATTTAGAAAAAAAAAGGAAAGCCAGGAAGTACTCGCAGAGGAGAAACGCGGACGCCACGCGGAAACCGCTCTGACGCAGCACGGACATTCATATGCATCAACATGACCTTTTTTGCGGGTATAAATCGGTCGCGCTCCTGTGAATAAGGCCTAAGTTGAATGCGGTCGCTCTGTGTGCAATCAAAGTGTCACATGATGTCAATATAAATGCGCCACCGACCAACGTGAAGACCAAGGAGCCCTCCAAACAGGTGAGAGACAAGATGTGGAGGAGGAGACGTCTGGGTTATAAAGAAATTTCACAGACTTTTCATTCGAGAACCTTAAGTCCATCTTGTAACGCAACAAAACAGGAAAAACACCAAGCCGGGGGCGGGGGGTAAATACTTTTGCAAGTTACTGTGTATATATATATATATATATATATATATATATATATATATATATGTGTGTATGTTTTATCACTGTATGTTTATAATCAGGGAGTGAGTAGAGATGTGTGATGAGCTGTGCCCTGATTGATGTATGATGGGTGTTATATAATGATAGATGAGCGCAGAGTATATATCTGTGTAACCGGCTGTCCATCTGACTGGTATACACGCCTGCTGATGGTATCAGATGAGTCGGTGCTGGGAAAGTGTTGACTACAATGTCCAAATGTTCCAGGAACAAGAAAGGAGAACATGAGCTGCAGAAAGAGGAAGAGGTCTGCCGATGAGCACGCCGCCTGCCAGCCTTAAAGGAACACTCCACCAATTATTATTTTTTGCACATGTCACGCTAACCCGCCAGCAATATTCCAGCAGTGTCATTTGTTTCTCTCCAGCTCAGTTGCATCCATGTATTTTGAAGCCTTTCATTATGAGTAACTGTGTCATGTGATCTCAGTGACCACCACAATAGACCATGCTCTTTTGTGTAGACAGGAGGTCACTCTCCCCTGTCAGGAGGACTTCCTGTGAAATACAGAATTCATCACCAATCAAACCCCTCCTGGCAGCTCTGAAGCCCCTTCTCCCACCCAGATCCACCTTTGTTGTTCCTCAGTAGGTCCTCCACGCATATAGCACTGCTGAAGAGATATTTTCTGCTGTATCTAAGGGAAAGGAAGGTCAGTGATATAATAGGTGAGTCCATTCAATGATTTGCCTCAGAGTTATAAACTCCCATGACTCACACTGACTGTCTATACTATCTGTGAATGCTGTGTGCAGACTCCAGTGTATTTCTATGAGATGCACTTCACTGTCTCCTGTTTGTAGGGACTGACATGCAGAAACCTATCACTAGCAGGTGGCAGAAGAGACAGGCAGAAGCTGCATCATGTAGAACACACAGAGACTCCACAGTGTGAGGACAGAAATTCTATGTCACTGATCTAGCAGGAGGCAGAAGAGACAGGCTGATGCTGCAATCACATAGAATACACAGAGATTGCAGTGTAAGGACAGATGTTCTATGTCACTGATCTATCACTAGCAGGAAGAAGAGGAGGCAGGCTGAGGCTGCATCACATTGGAACACACTCCCTGCAGTGTGAGCTCAAAAGTTCATCTATCACTAGCAGGAAGCAGAAAAACCAGGCTGAGCTACATGATTCACTTAGAGGGAGAAAAAGACACAATGGTGTAGACATAGGGCACTATCCCACATTTGAAATTGTCAAGAATAAGAGACTATTGAACAGTGAGCACTGGTGATGTCGTGCTAGGACATATTCTAGGGAATGTGGAGGTCCAGGAAACTGTAAGTCGCGGGTTCGTCCAGATGCAAAACTTTGTCCGTTTACAGTACGGGAAAAAAGTTGTATAGGTTTATTCCTAGGAAGCTATATCTAAAAAGAAACCTTGGTGCACTTACGTTTACCTATATTTTAAGCACTGCCTTCTATAACACGACCGAATCCAATCTTATATTGACATCCCCGGGATCACACCCCATAAGCCGTATCCCACATATTGGTGTACCCGTATAAGCAGCGCGCTACCAACGGAAACAATGTTACAACATAAATGCCAGATAACGTAGTGATCTGCTAATTACTTACGTTCTCCGGGGCGCCTGCGACGCCATTATAACATCACTGCCTTAACAAAGACATCGCGGGTTACCAAGGACGCTCAACCAATGACCCTCCAACGTGGACTATCGGATACACATAAAAAAAAACACTGGTTTCTCTTTCACAGACAAACCCTCCCCCCTCTCTAGAGACCCCTTGGAATCCGCACACAAAAGCCTTGTCAATCTGTCTAAAAACAGTTTTACCAAAGCACACGGAGCGTTTCAATCATACGAGACGCCACGTAACGAGACACATGATACATTATTATAATGAAATAACGAAATAAATATTATGTAACAAAAACATCCAACACCTCGACCGCGTTATAACTGTAACCATTCATTACAGTTATAGCCAAAGCATAAGTATGACTGTGTTATGTGGGCACTGTATGCCAGTATTATGTGGGCACTGTATGCCAGTATTATGTGGGCACTGTATGCGAGTATTATGTGGGCACTGTATGCCAGTATTATGTGGGCACTGTATGCCAGTATTATGTGGGCACTGTATGCCAGTATTATGTGGGCACTGTATGCGAGTATTATGTGGGCACTGTATGCCAGTATTATGTGGGCACTGTATGCCAGTATTATGTGGGCACTGTATGCGACTATTATGTGGGCACTGTATGCCAGTATTATGTGGGAACTGTATGCCAGTATTATGTGGGCACCGTATGTCAGTATTATGTGGGAACTGTATGTCAGTATTATGTGGGCACTGTATGTCAGTATTATGTGGGCACTGTGGGTATTATGTGGGCACTGTGGGTATTATGTGGGCACTGTATGTCAGTATTATGTGGGCACTGTATGCCAGTATTATATGGGCACCGTATGTCAGTATTATGTGGGAACTGTATGTCAGTGTTATGTGGGCACTGTGGGTATTATGTGGTCACTGTATGCCAGTACAATATGGGCACTGTCTGCCAGTACTATGTGGGCACTGTATGTCAGTATTATGTGGGCACTGTGGATTTTATGTGGGCACTGTATGGCAGTATTATGCGGAAACTCTATGTATTATGTGGGCACCGTAAGCCAGTATTATGTGAAAACTATATGTAGTATGTGGGCACTGTATGGCAGTATTATGTGCCCACTGTATGCCAGTATTATGTGGGTACTGTAATGAGGTAGTATGTGGACACTTTATGGCAGTAAGATGCTTGCACTTTATGGCAATATTATGTGGGAACTATATGTATTACGTTGGTACTGTAATACAGTACTATGTGGGCACTGTATGCCAGTATTATGTGGGCACTATATGTATTATGTGGGCACTGTATGCCAGTATTATTTGGACATTGTATGCCAGTATTATGTAGGCACTGAATGTATCATGTGGGCACTGAATGTATTATGTGGGCACTGTTTGTATTATGTGGGCACTGTATGTATTATGTGGTCACTGTATGTCTCATGTGGGCACTGAATGTATTATGTGGGCAATGTATGTATTATTTGGGCACTGTATGCTAGTATTATTAAGACATTGTATGACTATATTATGTGGGCACTGTATGTATTATGCGGGCACTGTATGTATTTTGTGGGCACTGTATGTATATGTGGGCACTGTATGACAGTGTTATTTGGACATAGTATGACAGTATGATGTGGGCACTGTATACCAGTATCATGTGGACATTGTATGACATTATTATGTGGGCACTGTATGACAGTATTATGTGATCTCTGTATGACTGTATTATGTGATCTCTGTATGACAGTATTATGTTGGCACTGTATGACAGTATTATGTTGGCACTGTATGACAGTATTATGTGGGCACTGTATGACAGTATTATGTTGGCACTGTATGGCAGTATTATTTGGACATTGTATGACAGTATTATGTTGGCACTGTATGACAGTATTATTTGGACATTGTATGACAGTATTATGTGATCTCTGTGTGACAGTATTATGTGATCTCTGTATGACTGTATTATGTGATCTCTGTATGACAGTATTATGTGATCTCTGTATGACTGTATTATGTAATTTCTCTGTATTATGTGATCTCTGTATGACTGTATTATGTGATCTCTGTATGACAGTATTATGTGATCTCTGTATGACTGTATTATGTGATCTCTGTATGACAGTATTATGTGATCTCTGTATGACTGTATTATGTGATCTCTGTATGACAGTATTATGTGATCTCTGTATGACTGTATTATGTGATCTCTGTATTATGTGATCTCTGTATGACTGTATTATGTGATCTCTGTATGACAGTATTATGTGATCTCTGTATGACAGTATTATGTGATCTCTGTATGACTGTATTATGTGATCTCTGTATGACAGTATTATGTGATCTCTGTATGACAGTATTATGTGATCTCTGTATGACTGTATTATGTGATCTCTGTATGATTGTATTATGTGATCTCTGTATGACTGTATTATGTGATCTCTGTATGACAGTATTATGTGATCTCTGTATGACAGTATTATGTGATCTCTGTATGACTGTATTATGTGATCTCTGTATGATTGTATTATGCGATCTCTGTATGACTGTATTATGTGATCTCTGTATGACAGTATTATGTGATCTCTGTATGACAGTATTATGTGATCTCTGTGTGACTGTATTATGTGATCTCTGTATGACTGTATTATGTGATCTCTGTATGACTGTATTATGTGATCTCTGTATGACAGTATTATGTGATCTCTGTATGACAGTATTATGTGATCTCTGTATGACTGTATTATGTGATCTCTGTATGACTGTATTATGTGATCTCTGTATGACAGTATTATGTGATCTCTGTATGACTGTATTATGTGATCTCTGTATGACAGTATTATGTGATCTCTGTATGACTGTATTATGTGATCTCTGTATGACAGTATTATGTGATCTCTGTATGACTGTATTATGTGATCTCTGTATGACAGTATTATGTGATCTCTGTATGACAGTATTATGTGATCTCTGTATGACTGTATTATGTGATCTCTGTATGATTGTATTATGTGATCTCTGTATGACTGTATTATGTGATCTCTGTATGACAGTATTATGTGATCTCTGTATGACAGTATTATGTGATCTCTGTATGACTGTATTATGTGATCTCTGTATGATTGTATTATGTGATCTCTGTATGACTGTATTATGTGATCTCTGTATGACAGTATTATGTGATCTCTGTATGACAGTATTATGTGATCTCTGTGTGACTGTATTATGTGATCTCTGTATGACTGTATTATGTGATCTCTGTATGACAGTATTATGTGATCTCTGTATGACAGTATTATGTGATCTCTGTATGACAGTATTATGTGATCTCTGTATGACTGTATTATGTGATCTCTGTATGACAGTATTATGTGATCTCTGTATGACAGTATTATGTGATCTCTGTATGACTGTATTATGTGATCTCTGTATGACTGTATTATGTGATCTCTGTATGACTGTATTATGTGATCTCTGTATGACAGTATTATGTGATCTCTGCATGACAGTATTATGTGATCTCTGTATGACTGTATTATGTGATCTCTGTATGACAGTATTATGTGATCTCTGTATGACAGTATTATGTAATCTCTGTATGACAGTATTATGTGATCTCTGCATGACAGTATTATGTGATCTCTGTATGACTGTATTATGTGATCTCTGTATGACTGTATTATGTGATCTCTGTATGACAGTATTATGTGATCTCTGCATGACAGTATTATGTGATCTCTGTATGACTGTATTATGTGATCTCTGTATGACTGTATTATGTGATCTCTGTATGACAGTATTATGTGATCTCTGTATGACAGTATTATGTGATCTCTGTATGACAGTATTATGTGATCTCTGTATGACAGTATTATGTGATCTCTGTGTGACTGTATTATGTGATCTCTGTATGACTGTATTATGTGATCTCTGTATGACTGTATTATGTGATCTCTGTATGACAGTATTATGTGATCTCTGTATGACTGTATTATGTGATCTCTGTATGACTGTATTATGTGATCTCTGTATGACTGTATTATGTGATCTCTGTATGACTGTATTATGTGATCTCTGTATGACTGTATTATGTGATCTCTGTATGACAGTATTATGTGATCTCTGTATGACTGTATTATGTGATCTCTGTATGACTGTATTATCTGATCTCTGTATGACAGTATTATGTGATCTCTGTATGACTGTATTATGTGATCTCTGTATGACTGTATTATGTGATCTCTGTATGACTGTATTATGTGATCTCTGTATGACTGTATTATGTGATCTCTGTATGACAGTATTATGTGATCTCTGTATGACTGTATTATGTGATCTCTGTATGACTGTATTATGTGATCTCTGTATGACTCTATTATGTGATATCTGTATGACAGTATTATGTGATCTCTGTATGACAGTATTATGTGATCTCTGTGTGACAGTATTATGTGATCTCTGTATGACTGTATTATGTGATCTCTGTATGACAGTATTATGTGATCTCTGTATGACTGTATTATGTGATCTCTGTATGACAGTATTATGTGATCTCTGTATTATGTGATCTCTGTATGACAGTATTATGTGATCTCTGTATGACAGTATTATGTGATCTCTGTATGACTGTATTATGTGATCTCTGTATGACTGTATTATGTGATCTCTGTGTGACAGTATTATGTGATCTCTGTATGACAGTATTATGTGATCTCTGTATGACTGTATTATGTGATCTCTGTATGACTGTATTATGTGATCTCTGTATGACTCTATTATGTGATATCTGTATGACAGTATTATGTGATCTCTGTATGACAGTATTATGTGATCTCTGTGTGACAGTATTATGTGATCTCTGTATGACTGTATTATGTGATCTCTGTATGACAGTATTATGTGATCTCTGTATGACTGTATTATGTGATCTCTGTATGACAGTATTATGTGATCTCTGTGTGACAGTATTATGTGATCTCTGTATGACTGTATTATGTGATCTCTGTATGACTGTATTATGTGATCTCTGTATGACTGTATTATGTGATCTCTGTATGACTGTATTATGTGATCTCTGTATGACTGTATTATGTGATCTCTGTATGACTGTATTATGTGATCTCTGTATGACTGTATTATGTGATCTCTGTATGACTGTATTATGTGATCTCTGTATGACAGTATTATGTGATCTCTGTATGACAGTATTATGTGATCTCTGTATGACTGTATTATGTGATCTCTGTATGACTGTATTATGTGATCTCTGTATGACAGTATTATGTGATCTCTGTATGACAGTATTATGTGATCTCTGTATGACTGTATTATGTGATCTCTGTGTGACTGTATTATGTGATCTCTGTATGACAGTATTATGTGATCTCTGTATGACTGTATTATGTGATCTCTGTATGACTGTATTATGTGATCTCTGTATGACTGTATTATGTGATCTCTGTATGACAGTATTATGTGATCTCTGTATGACTGTATTATGTGATCTCTGTATGACTGTATTATGTGATCTCTGTATGACAGTATTATGTGATCTCTGTATGACTGTATTATGTGATCTCTGTATGACAGTATTATGTGATCTCTGTATGACTGTATTATGTGATCTCTGTATGACAGTATTATGTGATCTCTGTATGACTGTATTATGTGATCTCTGTATGACAGTATTATGTGATCTCTGTATGACAGTATTATGTGATCTCTGTATGACTGTATTATGTGATCTCTGTATGACTGTATTATGTGATCTCTGTATGACAGTATTATGTGATCTCTGTATGACTGTATTATGTGATCTCTGTATGACAGTATTATGTGATCTCTGTATGACTGTATTATGTGATCTCTGTATGACAGTATTATGTGATCTCTGTATGACTGTATTATGTGATCTCTGTATGACAGTATTATGTGATCTCTGTATGACTGTATTATGTGATCTCTGTATGACTGTATTATGTGATCTCTGTATGACTGTATTATGTGATCTCTGTATGACAGTATTATGTGATCTCTGTATGACAGTATTATGTGATCTCTGTATGACTGTATTATGTGATCTCTGTATGACAGTATTATGTGATCTCTGTATGACAGTATTATGTGATCTCTGTATGACTGTATTATGTGATCTCTGTATGATTGTATTATGTGATCTCTGTATGACTGTATTATGTGATCTCTGTATGACAGTATTATGTGATCTCTGTATGACAGTATTATGTGATCTCTGTATGACTGTATTATGTGATCTCTGTATGACTGTATTATGTGATCTCTGTATGACAGTATTATGTGATCTCTGTATGACTGTATTATGTGATCTCTGTATGACAGTATTATGTGATCTCTGTATGACTGTATTATGTGATCTCTGTATGACAGTATTATGTGATCTCTGTATGACTGTATTATGTGATCTCTGTATGACAGTATTATGTGATCTCTGTATGACTGTATTATGTGATCTCTGTATGACTGTATTATGTGATCTCTGTATGACTGTATTATGTGATCTCTGTATGACAGTATTATGTGATCTCTGTATGACAGTATTATGTGATCTCTGTATGACTGTATTATGTGATCTCTGTATGACAGTATTATGTGATCTCTGTATGACAGTATTATGTGATCTCTGTATGACTGTATTATGTGATCTCTGTATGATTGTATTATGTGATCTCTGTATGACTGTATTATGTGATCTCTGTATGACAGTATTATGTGATCTCTGTATGACAGTATTATGTGATCTCTGTATGACTGTATTATGTGATCTCTGTATGATTGTATTATGCGATCTCTGTATGACTGTATTATGTGATCTCTGTATGACAGTATTATGTGATCTCTGTATGACAGTATTATGTGATCTCTGTGTGACTGTATTATGTGATCTCTGTATGACTGTATTATGTGATCTCTGTATGACTGTATTATGTGATCTCTGTATGACAGTATTATGTGATCTCTGTATGACAGTATTATGTGATCTCTGTATGACTGTATTATGTGATCTCTGTATGACTGTATTATGTGATCTCTGTATGACAGTATTATGTGATCTCTGTATGACTGTATTATGTGATCTCTGTATGACAGTATTATGTGATCTCTGTATGACTGTATTATGTGATCTCTGTATGACAGTATTATGTGATCTCTGTATGACTGTATTATGTGATCTCTGTATGACAGTATTATGTGATCTCTGTATGACAGTATTATGTGATCTCTGTATGACTGTATTATGTGATCTCTGTATGATTGTATTATGTGATCTCTGTATGACTGTATTATGTGATCTCTGTATGACAGTATTATGTGATCTCTGTATGACAGTATTATGTGATCTCTGTATGACTGTATTATGTGATCTCTGTATGATTGTATTATGTGATCTCTGTATGACTGTATTATGTGATCTCTGTATGACAGTATTATGTGATCTCTGTATGACAGTATTATGTGATCTCTGTGTGACTGTATTATGTGATCTCTGTATGACTGTATTATGTGATCTCTGTATGACAGTATTATGTGATCTCTGTATGACAGTATTATGTGATCTCTGTATGACAGTATTATGTGATCTCTGTATGACTGTATTATGTGATCTCTGTATGACAGTATTATGTGATCTCTGTATGACAGTATTATGTGATCTCTGTATGACTGTATTATGTGATCTCTGTATGACTGTATTATGTGATCTCTGTATGACTGTATTATGTGATCTCTGTATGACAGTATTATGTGATCTCTGCATGACAGTATTATGTGATCTCTGTATGACTGTATTATGTGATCTCTGTATGACAGTATTATGTGATCTCTGTATGACAGTATTATGTAATCTCTGTATGACAGTATTATGTGATCTCTGCATGACAGTATTATGTGATCTCTGTATGACTGTATTATGTGATCTCTGTATGACTGTATTATGTGATCTCTGTATGACAGTATTATGTGATCTCTGCATGACAGTATTATGTGATCTCTGTATGACTGTATTATGTGATCTCTGTATGACTGTATTATGTGATCTCTGTATGACAGTATTATGTGATCTCTGTATGACAGTATTATGTGATCTCTGTATGACAGTATTATGTGATCTCTGTATGACAGTATTATGTGATCTCTGTGTGACTGTATTATGTGATCTCTGTATGACTGTATTATGTGATCTCTGTATGACTGTATTATGTGATCTCTGTATGACAGTATTATGTGATCTCTGTATGACTGTATTATGTGATCTCTGTATGACTGTATTATGTGATCTCTGTATGACTGTATTATGTGATCTCTGTATGACTGTATTATGTGATCTCTGTATGACTGTATTATGTGATCTCTGTATGACAGTATTATGTGATCTCTGTATGACTGTATTATGTGATCTCTGTATGACTGTATTATCTGATCTCTGTATGACAGTATTATGTGATCTCTGTATGACTGTATTATGTGATCTCTGTATGACTGTATTATGTGATCTCTGTATGACTGTATTATGTGATCTCTGTATGACTGTATTATGTGATCTCTGTATGACAGTATTATGTGATCTCTGTATGACTGTATTATGTGATCTCTGTATGACAGTATTATGTGATCTCTGTATGACAGTATTATGTGATCTCTGTATGACTGTATTATGTGATCTCTGTATGACTGTATTATGTGATCTCTGTATGACTGTATTATGTGATCTCTGTATGACTGTATTATGTGATCTCTGTATGACAGTATTATGTGATCTCTGTATTATGTGATCTCTGTATGACAGTATTATGTGATCTCTGTATGACTGTATTATGTGATCTCTGTATGACTGTATTATGTGATCTCTGTATGACTGTATTATGTGATCTCTGTATGACTGTATTATGTGATCTCTGTATGACAGTATTATGTGATCTCTGTATGACTGTATTATGTGATCTCTGTATGACTGTATTATGTGATCTCTGTATGACAGTATTATGTGATCTCTGTATGACTGTATTATGTGATCTCTGTATGACAGTATTATGTGATCTCTGTATTATCTGATCTCTGTATGACAGTATTATGTGATCTCTGTATGACTGTATTATGTGATCTCTGTATGACTGTATTATGTGATCTCTGTATGACTGTATTATGTGATCTCTGTATGACTGTATTATGTGATCTCTGTATTATGTGATCTCTGTATGACTGTATTATGTGATCTCTGTATGACTGTATTATGTGATCTCTGTATGACAGTATTATGTGATCTCTGTATGACTGTATTATGTGATCTCTGTATGACTGTATTATGTGATCTCTGTATGACAGTATTATGTGATCTCTGTATGACTGTATTATGTGATCTCTGTATGACAGTATTATGTGATCTCTGTATTATCTGATCTCTGTATGACAGTATTATGTGATCTCTGTATGACTGTATTATGTGATCTCTGTATGACTGTATTATGTGATCTCTGTATGACTGTATTATGTGATCTCTGTATTATGTGATCTCTGTATGACTGTATTATGTGATCTCTGTATTATCTGATCTCTGTATGACAGTATTATGTGATCTCTGTATGACTGTATTATGTGATCTCTGTATGACTGTATTATGTGATCTCTGTATGACTGTATTATGTGATCTCTGTATTATGTGATCTCTGTATGACTGTATTATGTGATCTCTGTATGACTGTATTATGTGATCTCTGTATGACAGTATTATGTGATCTCTGTATGACTGTATTATGTGATCTCTGTATGACTGTATTATGTGATCTCTGTATGACAGTATTATGTGATCTCTGTATGACTGTATTATGTGATCTCTGTATGACAGTATTATGTGATCTCTGTATTATCTGATCTCTGTATGACAGTATTATGTGATCTCTGTATGACTGTATTATGTGATCTCTGTATGACTGTATTATGTGATCTCTGTATGACTGTATTATGTGATCTCTGTATGACTGTATTATGTGATCTCTGTATGACAGTATTATGTGATCTCTGTATGACTGTATTATGTGATCTCTGTATGACAGTATTATGTGATCTCTGTATGACAGTATTATGTGATCTCTGTATGACTGTATTATGTGATCTCTGTATGACTGTATTATGTGATCTCTGTATGACTGTATTATGTGATCTCTGTATGACTGTATTATGTGATCTCTGTATGACAGTATTATGTGATCTCTGTATTATGTGATCTCTGTATGACAGTATTATGTGATCTCTGTATGACAGTATTATGTGATCTCTGTATGACTGTATTATGTGATCTCTGTATGACTGTATTATGTGATCTCTGTGTGACAGTATTATGTGATCTCTGTATGACAGTATTATGTGATCTCTGTATGACTGTATTATGTGATCTCTGTATGACTGTATTATGTGATCTCTGTATGACTCTATTATGTGATATCTGTGTGACAGTATTATGTGATCTCTGTATGACAGTATTATGTGATCTCTGTGTGACAGTATTATGTGATCTCTGTATGACTGTATTATGTGATCTCTGTATGACAGTATTATGTGATCTCTGTATGACTGTATTATGTGATCTCTGTATGACAGTATTATGTGATCTCTGTGTGACTGTATTATGTGATCTCTGTATGACTGTATTATGTGATCTCTGTATGACTGTATTATGTGATCTCTGTATGACTGTATTATGTGATCTCTGTATGACTGTATTATGTGATCTCTGTATGACTGTATTATGTGATCTCTGTATGACTGTATTATGTGATCTCTGTATGACTGTATTATGTGATCTCTGTATGACTGTATTATGTGATCTCTGTATGACTGTATTATGTGATCTCTGTATGACTGTATTATGTGATCTCTGTGTGACAGTATTATGTGATCTCTGTATGACAGTATTATGTGATCTCTGTATGACTGTATTATGTGATCTCTGTATGACTGTATTATGTGATCTCTGTATGACAGTATTATGTGATCTCTGTATGACAGTATTATGTGATCTCTGTATGACTGTATTATGTGATCTCTGTGTGACTGTATTATGTGATCTCTGTATGACAGTATTATGTGATCTCTGTATGACTGTATTATGTGATCTCTGTATGACTGTATTATGTGATCTCTGTATGACTGTATTATGTGATCTCTGTATGACAGTATTATGTGATCTCTGTATGACAGTATTATGTGATCTCTGTATGACTGTATTATGTGATCTCTGTATGACTGTATTATGTGATCTCTGTATGACAGTATTATGTGATCTCTGTATGACTGTATTATGTGATCTCTGTATGACAGTATTATGTGATCTCTGTATGACTGTATTATGTGATCTCTGTATGACAGTATTATGTGATCTCTGTATGACTGTATTATGTGATCTCTGTATGACAGTATTATGTGATCTCTGTATGACAGTATTATGTGATCTCTGTATGACTGTATTATGTGATCTCTGTATGACTGTATTATGTGATCTCTGTATGACAGTATTATGTGATCTCTGTATGACTGTATTATGTGATCTCTGTATGACAGTATTATGTGATCTCTGTATGACTGTATTATGTGATCTCTGTATGACAGTATTATGTGATCTCTGTATGACTGTATTATGTGATCTCTGTATGACAGTATTATGTGATCTCTGTATGACTGTATTATGTGATCTCTGTATGACTGTATTATGTGATCTCTGTATGACTGTATTATGTGATCTCTGTATGACAGTATTATGTGATCTCTGTATGACAGTATTATGTGATCTCTGTATGACTGTATTATGTGATCTCTGTATGACAGTATTATGTGATCTCTGTATGACAGTATTATGTGATCTCTGTATGACTGTATTATGTGATCTCTGTATGATTGTATTATGTGATCTCTGTATGACTGTATTATGTGATCTCTGTATGACAGTATTATGTGATCTCTGTATGGCAGTATTATGTGATCTCTGTATGACTGTATTATGTGATCTCTGTATGATTGTATTATGCGATCTCTGTATGACTGTATTATGTGATCTCTGTATGACAGTATTATGTGATCTCTGTATGACAGTATTATGTGATCTCTGTGTGACTGTATTATGTGATCTCTGTATGACTGTATTATGTGATCTCTGTATGACTGTATTATGTGATCTCTGTATGACAGTATTATGTGATCTCTGTATGACAGTATTATGTGATCTCTGTATGACTGTATTATGTGATCTCTGTATGACTGTATTATGTGATCTCTGTATGACAGTATTATGTGATCTCTGTATGACTGTATTATGTGATCTCTGTATGACAGTATTATGTGATCTCTGTATGACTGTATTATGTGATCTCTGTATGACAGTATTATGTGATCTCTGTATGACTGTATTATGTGATCTCTGTATGACAGTATTATGTGATCTCTGTATGACAGTATTATGTGATCTCTGTATGACTGTATTATGTGATCTCTGTATGATTGTATTATGTGATCTCTGTATGACTGTATTATGTGATCTCTGTATGACAGTATTATGTGATCTCTGTATGACAGTATTATGTGATCTCTGTATGACTGTATTATGTGATCTCTGTATGATTGTATTATGTGATCTCTGTATGACTGTATTATGTGATCTCTGTATGACAGTATTATGTGATCTCTGTATGACAGTATTATGTGATCTCTGTGTGACTGTATTATGTGATCTCTGTATGACTGTATTATGTGATCTCTGTATGACAGTATTATGTGATCTCTGTATGACAGTATTATGTGATCTCTGTATGACAGTATTATGTGATCTCTGTATGACTGTATTATGTGATCTCTGTATGACAGTATTATGTGATCTCTGTATGACAGTATTATGTGATCTCTGTATGACTGTATTATGTGATCTCTGTATGACTGTATTATGTGATCTCTGTATGACTGTATTATGTGATCTCTGTATGACAGTATTATGTGATCTCTGCATGACAGTATTATGTGATCTCTGTATGACTGTATTATGTGATCTCTGTATGACAGTATTATGTGATCTCTGTATGACAGTATTATGTAATCTCTGTATGACAGTATTATGTGATCTCTGCATGACAGTATTATGTGATCTCTGTATGACTGTATTATGTGATCTCTGTATGACAGTATTATGTGATCTCTGTATGACTGTATTATGTGATCTCTGTATGACTGTATTATGTGATCTCTGTATGACAGTATTATGTGATCTCTGCATGACAGTATTATGTGATCTCTGTATGACTGTATTATGTGATCTCTGTATGACTGTATTATGTGATCTCTGTATGACAGTATTATGTGATCTCTGTATGACAGTATTATGTGATCTCTGTATGACAGTATTATGTGATCTCTGTATGACAGTATTATGTGATCTCTGTGTGACTGTATTATGTGATCTCTGTATGACTGTATTATGTGATCTCTGTATGACTGTATTATGTGATCTCTGTATGACAGTATTATGTGATCTCTGTATGACTGTATTATGTGATCTCTGTATGACTGTATTATGTGATCTCTGTATGACTGTATTATGTGATCTCTGTATGACTGTATTATGTGATCTCTGTATGACTGTATTATGTGATCTCTGTATGACAGTATTATGTGATCTCTGTATGACTGTATTATGTGATCTCTGTATGACTGTATTATCTGATCTCTGTATGACAGTATTATGTGATCTCTGTATGACTGTATTATGTGATCTCTGTATGACTGTATTATGTGATCTCTGTATGACTGTATTATGTGATCTCTGTATGACTGTATTATGTGATCTCTGTATGACAGTATTATGTGATCTCTGTATGACTGTATTATGTGATCTCTGTATGACAGTATTATGTGATCTCTGTATGACAGTATTATGTGATCTCTGTATGACTGTATTATGTGATCTCTGTATGACTGTATTATGTGATCTCTGTATGACTGTATTATGTGATCTCTGTATGACTGTATAATGTGATCTCTGTATGACAGTATTATGTGATCTCTGTATTATGTGATCTCTGTATGACAGTATTATGTGATCTCTGTATGACAGTATTATGTGATCTCTGTATGACTGTATTATGTGATCTCTGTATGACTGTATTATGTGATCTCTGTGTGACAGTATTATGTGATCTCTGTATGACAGTATTATGTGATCTCTGTATGACTGTATTATGTGATCTCTGTATGACAGTATTATGTGATCTCTGTATGACTGTATTATGTGATCTCTGTATGACTGTATATGTGATCTCTGTATGACAGTATTATGTGATCTCTGTATGACAGTATTATGTGATCTCTGTATGACTGTATTATGTGATCTCTGTATGACTGTATTATGTGATCTCTGTATGACTGTATTATGTGATCTCTGTATGACAGTATTATGTGATCTCTGTATGACAGTATTATGTGATCTCTGTATGACAGTATTATGTGATCTCTGTATGACTGTATTATGTGATCTCTGTATGACTGTATTATGTGATCTCTGTGTGACTGTATTATGTGATCTCTGTGTGACTGTAATATGTGATCTCTGTGTGACAGTATTATGTGATCTCTGTATGACAGTATTATGTGATCTCTGTGTGACTGTATTATGTGATCTCTGTATGACAGTATTATGTGATCTCTGTATGACTGTATTATATGATCTCTGTATTATGTGATCTCTGTATGACAGTATTATGTGATCTCTGTATGACTGTATTATGTGATCTCTGTATTATGTGATCTCTGTATGACTGTATTATGTGATCTCTGTATGACAGTATTATGTGATCTCTGTATGACTGTATTATGAGGTCTCTTTGTGACCGTATTATGTGATCTCTGTATGACAGTATTATGTGATCTCTGTATGACAGTATTATGTGATCTCTGTATGACTGTATTATGTGATCTCTGTATGACTGTATTATGTGATCTCTGTATGACTGTATTATGTGATCTCTGTATGACTGTATTATGTGATCTCTGTATGACAGTATTATGTGATCTCTGTATTATGTGATCTCTGTATGACTGTATTATGTGATCTCTGTATGACTGTATTATGTGATCTCTTGTGACTGTATTATGTGATCTCTGTATTATGTGATCTCTGTATGACAGTATTATGTGATCTCTGTATGACTGTATTATGTGATCTCTGTATGACTGTATTATGTGATCTCTGTATGACTGTATTATGTGATCTCTGTATGACTGTATTATGTGATCTCTGTATGACTGTATTATGTGATCTCAGTATGACTGTATTATGTGATCTCTGTATGACAGTATTATGTGATCTCTGTATGACTGTATTATGTGATCTCTGTATGACTGTATTATGTGATCTCTGTATTATGTGATCTCTGTGTGACTGTATTATGTGATCTCTGTATGACAGTATTATGTGATCTCTGTATGACTGTATTATGTGATCTCTGTATGACTGTATTATGTGATCTCTGTATGACAGTATTATGTGATCTCTGTATGACTGTTTATGTGATCTCTGTATTATGTGATCTCTGTATGACTGTATTATGTGATCTCTGTATGACAGTATTATGTGATCTCTGTGATGACTGTATTATATGGATCTCTGTATGACAGTATTATGTGATCTCTGTATGACTGTATTATGTGATCTCTGTATGACAGTATTATGTGATCTCTGTATGACTTATTATGTGATCTCTGTATGACAGTATTATGTGATCTCTGTATGACTGTATTATGTGATCTCTGTATGACAGTATTATGTGATCTCTGTATGACAGTATTATGTGATCTCTGTATGACAGTATTATGTGATCTCTGTATGACTGTATTATGTGATCTCTGTATGACAGTATTATGTGATCTCTGTATGACTGTATTATGTGATCTCTGTATGACAGTATTATGTGATCTCTGTATGACTGTATTATGTGATCTCTGTATGACAGTATTATGTGATCTCTGTATGACTGTATTATGTGATCTCTGTATGACAGTATTATGTGATCTCTGTATGACTGTATTATGTGATCTCTGTATGACAGTATTATGTGATCTCTGTATGACTGTATTATGTGATCTCTGTATGACTGTATTATGTGATCTCTGTATGACAGTATTATGTGATCTCTGTATTATGTGATCTCTGTATGACAGTATTATGTGATCTCTGTATGACTGTATTATGTGATCTCTGTATGACTGTATTATGTGATCTCTGTATGACTGTATTATGTGATCTCTGTATGACAGTATTATGTGATCTCTGTATTATGTGATCTCTGTATGACAGTATTATGTGATCTCTGTATGACTGTATTATGTGATCTCTGT
Organism: Rhinoderma darwinii; assembly: GCF_050947455.1. Taxonomy (NCBI): domain Eukaryota; kingdom Metazoa; phylum Chordata; class Amphibia; order Anura; family Rhinodermatidae; genus Rhinoderma; species Rhinoderma darwinii. The sequence continues at coordinate 20,757 of NW_027464272.1, forward strand.
ATGACTGTATTATGTGATCTCTGTATGACTGTATTATGTGATCTCTGTATGACAGTATTATGTGATCTCTGTATTATGTGATCTCTGTATGACAGTATTATGTGATCTCTGTATGACTGTATTATGTGATCTCTGTATGACAGTATTATGTGATCTCTGTATGACATGTATTCTGTATACTCTTTATGTGATATCTGTATGACAGTATTATGTGATCTCTGTATGACTGTATTATGTGATCTCTGTATGACAGTATTATGTGATCTCTGTATGACAGTATTATGTGATCTCTGTATGACTGTATTATGTGATCTCTGTATGACATATTATGTGTGATTACTGTATTATGTGATCTCTGTATGACAGTATTATGTGATCTCTGTGTGACTGTATTATGTGATCTCTGTGTGACTGTATTATGTGATCTCTGTATGACAGTATATGTGATCTCTGTATGACTGTATTTATGTGATCTCTGTATGACTGTATTATGTGATCTCTGTGTGACTGTATTATGTGGATCTCTGTATGGACTGTATTATGTGATCTCTGTATGACTGTATTATGTGATCTCTGTATGACTGTATTATGTGATCTCTGTATGACTGTATTATGTGATCTCTGTATGACTGTATTATGTGATCTCTGTATGACTGTATTATGTGATCTCTGTATGACTGTATTATGTGATCTCTGTATGACTGTATTATGTGATCTCTGTATGACAGTATTATGTGATCACTGTATGACTGTATTATGTGATCTCCTGTATGACAGTATTATGTGATCTGTATGACAGTATTATTGATCTCTGTATGACAGTATATGTGATCTCTGTATGACAGTATTATGTGATCTCTGTATGACAGTATTATGTGATCTCTGTATGACTGTATTATGTGATCTCTGTATGACTGTATTATGTGATCTCTGTATGACAGTATTATGTGATCTCTGTATGACTGTATTATGTGATCTCTGTATGACAGTATTATGTGATCTCTGTATGACAGTATTATGTGATCTCTGTATGACTGTATTATGTGATCTCTGTATGACTGTATTATGTGATCTCTGTATGACTGTATTATGTGATCTCTGTATGACTGTATTATGTGATCTCTGTATGACTGTATTATGTGATCTCTGTATGACTGTATATGTGATCTCTGTATTATGTGATCTCTGTATGACAGTATTATGTGATCTCTGTATGACTGTATTATGTGATCTCTGTATGACTGTATTATGTGATCTCTGTATGACTGTATTATGTGATCGTCTGTATGTATTATGTGATCTCTGTATGACAGTATTATGTGATCTCTGTATGACTGTATTATGTGTCTCTGTATGACTGTATTATGTGATCTCTGTATGACATATTATGTGATCTCTGTAGCATAATGTGATCTCTGTATGACAGTATTATGTGATCTCTGTATGACTGTATTATGAGATCTCTGTATGACAGTATTATGTGATCTCTGTATGACTGTATTATGTGATCTCTGGTTGACAGTATTATGTGATCTCTGTATGACTGTATTATGAGATCTCTGTATGACAGTATTATGTGATCTCTGTATGACTGTATTATGTGAGTCTCTGTATGGACCGTATTATGTGATCTCTGTATGACTGTATTATGTGATCTCTGTATGACTGTATTATGTGATCTCTGTATGACTGTATTATGTGATTCTCTGTATGACTGTATTATGTGATCTCTGTATGACTGTATTATGTGATCTCTGTATGACTGTATTATGTGATCTCTGTATGACAGTATTATGTGATCTCTGTATTATGTGATCTCTGTATGACTGTATTATGTGATCTCTGTATGACTGTATTATGTGATCTCTGTGTGACTGTATTATGTGATCTCTGTATGACAGTATTATGTGATCTCTGTATGACTGTATTATGTGATCTCTGTATGACTGTATTATGTGATCTCTGTATGACTGTATTATGTGATCTCTGTATGACTGTATTATGTGATCTCTGTATGACTGTATTATGTGATCTCTGTATGACTGTATTATGTGATCTCTGTATGACAGTATTATGTGATCTCTGTATGACAGTATTATGTGATCTCTGTATGACAGTATTATGTGATCTCTGTATGACTGTATTATGTATCTCTGTATGACAGTATTATGTGATCTCTGTATGACTGTATTATGTGATTCTGTATGACAGTATTATGTGATCTCTGTATGACTGTATTATGTGATCTCTGTATGACAGGATTATGTGATCTCTGTATGACTGTATTATGTGATCTCTGTATGACAGTATTATGTGATCTCTGTATGACAGTATTATGTGATCTCTGTTTGACTGTATTATGTGATCTCTGTGTACATTTATGTGATCTCTGTGTGACTGTATTATGTGATCTCTGTATGACAGTATTATGTGATCTCTGTATACTCTATTATGTGATCTCTGTATGACTGTATTATGTGATCTCTGTATGACTGTATTATGTGATCTCTGTATGACAGTATTATGTGATCTCTGTATGACAGTATTATGTTGATCTCTGTGTGACTGTATTATGTGATCTCTGTATGACAGTATTATGTGATCTCTGTATGACTGTATTATGTGATCTCGTATACTGTATTATGTGATCTCTGTATGACAGTATTATGTGATCTCTGTCTGTATTATGTGATCTCTGTATGACAGTATTATGTGATCTCTGTATGACTGTATTATGTGATCTCTGTATGACTGTATTATGTGATCTCTGTATGACAGTATTATGTGATCTCTGTATGACTGTATTATGTGATCTCTGTATGACTGTATTATGTGATCTCTGTATGACTGTATTATGTGATCTCTGTATACTTATAGTGATCTCTGTATGACAGTATTATGTGATCTCTGTATGACTGTATTATGTGATCTCTGTATGACTGTATTATGTGATCTCTGTATGACTGTATTATGTGATCTCTGTATGACTGTAATTATGTGATCTCTGTATGACTGTATTATGTGATCTCTGTATGACTGTATTATGTGATCTCTGTATGACAGTATTATGTGATCTCTATATGACTGTATTATTTGATCTGTATGACTGTATTATGTGATCTCTGTATGACAGTATTATGTGATCTCTGTATCTGTATTATGTGTTCTCTGTATGACTGTATTATGTGATCTCTTATGACAGTATTATGTGATCTCTGTATGACAGTATTATGTGATCTCTGTATGACTGTTATTATGGTGATCTCTGTATGACTGTATTATGTGATCTCTGTATGACTGTATTATGTGATCTCTGTATGACTGTATTATGTGATCTCTGTATGACAGTATTATGTGATCTCTGTATGACAGTATTATGGTATCTCTGTATGACTGTATTATGTGATCTCTGTATGACTGTATTATGTGATCTCTGTATGACTGTATTATGTGATCTCTGTATGACAGTATTATGTGATCTCTGTATGACAGTAATTATGTGATCTCTGTATGACTGTATTATGTGATCTCTGTATGACAGTATTATGTGATCTCTGTATGATGTATTATGTGATCTCTGTATGACTGTATTATGTGATCTCTGTATGACTGTATTATGTGATCTCTGTATGACTGTATTATGTGATCTCTGTATGACAGTATTATGTGATCTCTGTATGACTGTATTATGTGATCTCTGTATGACTGTATTATGTGATCTCTGTATGACTGTATTATGTGATCTCTGTATGACTGTATTATGTGATCTCTGTATGACTGTATTATGTGATCTCTGTATGACTGTATATGTGATCTCTTGTATGACAGTATTATGTGATCTCTGTATGACTGTATTATGTGATCTCTGTATGACTGTATTATGTGATCTCTGTATGACTGTATTATGTGATCTCTGTATGACTGTATTATGTGATCTCTGTATGACAGTATTATGTGATCTCTGTATGACAGTATTATGTTATCTCTGTATGACTGTATTATGTGATCTCTGTATGACAGTATTATGTGATCTCTGTATGACTGTTATGTGATCTCTGTATGACTGTATTATGTGATCTCTGTATGACTGTATTATGTGATCTCTGTATTATGTGATCTCTGTATGACAGTATTATGTGATCTCTGTATGACTGTATTATGTGATCTCTGTGTGACTGTATTATGTGATCTCTGTGTGACAGTATTATGTGATCTCTGTTTGACTGTATTATGTGATCTCAGTATTATGTGATCTCTGTATGACTGTATTATGTGATCTCTGTATGACAGTATTATGTGATCTCTGTGTGACAGTATTATGTGATCTCTGTATGACAGTATTATGTGATCTCTGTATTATGTGATCTCTGTATGACTGTATTATGTGATCTCTGTATGACAGTATTATGTGATCTCTGTATGACTGTATTATGTGATCTCTGTATGATTGTATTATGTGATCTCTGTATGACTGTATTATGTGATCTCTGTATGACTGTATTATGTGATCTCTGTGTGACTGTATTATGTGATCTCTGTATGACAGTATTATGTGATCTCTGTATGACTGTATTATGTGATCTCTGTATGACTGTATTATGTGATCTCTGTATGACAGTATTATGTGATCTCTGTATGACTGTATTATGTGATCTCTGTATTATGTGATCTCTGTGTGACTGTATTATGTGATCTCTGTATGACAGTATTATGTGATCTCTGTATGACTGTATTATGTGATCTCTGTATGACTGTATTATGTGATCTCTGTATGACAGTATTATGTGATCTCTGTATGACTGTATTATGTGATCTCTGTATGACTGTATTATGTGATCTCTGTATTATGTGATCTCTGTATGACTGTATTATGTGATCTCTGTATGACTGTATTATGTGATCTCTGTATGACTGTATTATGTGATCTCTGTATGACAGTATTATGTGATCTCTGTATGACTGTATTATGTGATCTCTGTATGACAGTATTATGTGATCTCTGTATGACTGTATTATGTGATCTCTGTATGACAGTATTATGTGATCTCTGTATGACTGTATTATGTGATCTCTGTATGACTGTATTATGTGATCTCTGTATGACAGTATTATGTGATCTCTGTATTATGTGATCTCTGTATGACAGTATTATGTGATCTCTGTATGACTGTATTATGTGATCTCTGTATGACTGTATTATGTGATCTCTGTATGACAGTATTATGTGATCTCTATATGACTGTATTATTTGATCTCTGTATGACAGTATTATGTGATCTCTGTATGACTGTATTATGTGATCTCTGTATGACTGTATTATTTGATCTCTGTATGACAGTATTATGTGTTCTCTGTATGACAGTATTATGTGATCTCTGTATGACTGTATTATGTGATCTCTGTATGACAGTATTATGTGATCTCTGTATTATGTGATCTCTGTATGACTGTATTATGTGATCTCTGTATGACTGTATTATGTGATCTCTGTATGATTGTATTATGTGATCTCTGTATGACTGTATTATGTGATCTCTGTATGACTGTATTATGTGATCTCTGTATGACTGTATTATGTGATCTCTGTATGACTGTATTATGTGATCTCTGTATGATTGTATTATGTGATCTCTGTGTGACAGTATTATGTGATCTCTGTGTGACTGTATTATGTGATCTCTGTATGACTGTATTATGTGATCTCTGTATGACAGTATTATGTGATCTCTGTATGACAGTATTATGTGATCTCTGTATGACAGTATTATGTGATCTCTGTATGACAGTATTATGTGATCTCTGTATGATTGTATTATGTGATCTCTGTATGACTGTATTATGTGATCTCTGTATGACAGTATTATGTGGTCTCTGTATGACTGTATTATGTGATCTCTGTATGACTGTATTATGTGATCTCTGTATGACAGTATTATGTGATCTCTGTATGACTGTTATGTGATCTCTGTATGACTGTATTATGTGATCTCTGTATGACTGTATTATGTGATCTCTGTATTATGTGATCTCTGTATGACAGTATTATGTGATCTCTGTATGACTGTATTATGTGATCTCTGTGTGACTGTATTATGTGATCTCTGTGTGACAGTATTATGTGATCTCTGTATGACTGTATTATGTGATCTCAGTATTATGTGATCTCTGTATGACTGTATTATGTGATCTCTGTATGACAGTATTATGTGATCTCTGTGTGACTGTATTATGTGATCTCTGTATGACAGTATTATGTGATCTCTGTATTATGTGATCTCTGTATGACTGTATTATGTGATCTCTGTATGACAGTATTATGTGATCTCTGTGTGACTGTATTATGTGATCTCTGTATGACAGTATTATGTGATCTCTGTATGACTGTATTATGTGATCTCTGTATGACAGTATTATGTGATCTCTGTATGACAGTATTATGTGATCTCTGTATGACAGTATTATGTGATCTCTGTATGACAGTATTATGTGATCTCTGTATGACAGTATTATGTGATCTCTGTATGACAGTATTATGTGATCTCTGTATGACAGTATTATGTGATCTCTGTGTGGCTGTATTATGTGATCTCTGTATGACAGTATTATGTGAACTCTGTGTGACTGTATTATGTGATCTCTGTATGACAGTATTATGTGATCTCTGTATGACTGTATTATGTGATCTCTGTATGACAGTATTATGTGATCTCTGTATGACTGTATTATGTGATCTCTGTATGACAGTATTATGTGATCTCTGTATGACTGTATTATGTGATCTCTGTATGACAGTATTATGTGATCTCTGTATGACAGTATTATGTGATCTCTGTATGACTGTATTATGTGATCTCTGTATGACAGTATTATGTGATCTCTGTATGACTGTATTATGTGATCTCTGTATGACAGTATTATGTGATCTCTGTATGACAGTATTATGTGATCTCTGTATGACTGTATTATGTGATCTCTGTATGACTGTATTATGTGATCTCTGTATGACTGTATTATGTGATCTCTGTATGACTGTATTATGTGATCTCTGTATGACAGTATTATGTGATCTCTGTATGACAGTATTATGTGATCTCTGTATGACTGTATTATGTGATCTCTGTATGACTGTATTATGTGATCTCTGTATGACTGTATTATGTGATCTCTGTATTATGTGATCTCTGTGTGACTGTATTATGTGATCTCTGTATGACAGTATTATGTGATCTCTGTATGACTGTATTATGTGATCTCTGTATGACTGTATTATGTGATCTCTGTATGACAGTATTATGTGATCTCTGTATGACTGTATTATGTGATCTCTGTATGACTGTATTATGTGATCTCTGTATTATGTGATCTCTGTATGACTGTATTATGTAATCTCTGTATGACTGTATTATGTGATCTCTGTGTGACTGTATTATGTGATCTCTGTATGACTGTATTATGTGATCTCTGTATTATGTGATCTCTGTATGACTGTATTATGTGATCTCTGTGTGACTGTATTATGTGATCTCTGTGTGACTGTATTATGTGATCTCTGTATGACAGTATTATGTGATCTCTGTATGACTGTATTATGTGATCTCTGTATGACTGTATTATGTGATCTCTGTATGACAGTATTATGTGATCTCTGTATGACTGTATTATGTGATCTCTGTATGACTGTATTATGTGATCTCTGTATTATGTGATCTCTGTGTGACTGTATTATGTGATCTCTGTATGACAGTATTATGTGATCTCTGTATGACTGTATTATGTGATCTCTGTATGACTGTATTATGTGATCTCTGTATGACAGTATTATGTGATCTCTGTATGACTGTATTATGTGATCTCTGTATTATGTGATCTCTGTATGACTGTATTATGTGATCTCTGTATGACAGTATTATGTGATCTCTGTGTGACTGTATTATGTGATCTCTGTATGACAGTATTATGTGATCTCTGTATGACTGTATTATGTGATCTCTGTATGACAGTATTATGTGATCTCTGTATGACAGTATTATGTGATCTCTGTATGACAGTATTATGTGATCTCTGTATGACAGTATTATGTGATCTCTGTATGACAGTATTATGTGATCTCTGTATGACAGTATTATGTGATCTCTGTATGACTGTATTATGTGATCTCTGTATGACAGTATTATGTGATCTCTGTATGACTGTATTATGTGATCTCTGTATGACTGTATTATGTGATCTCTGTATGACTGTATTATGTGATCTCTGTATGACAGTATTATGTGATCTCTGTATGACTGTATTATGTGATCTCTGTATGACAGTATTATGTGATCTCTGTATGACTGTATTATGTGATCTCTGTATGACAGTATTATGTGATCTCTGTATGACTGTATTATGTGATCTCTGTATGACTGTATTATGTGATCTCTGTATGACAGTATTATGTGATCTCTGTATTATGTGATCTCTGTATGACAGTATTATGTGATCTCTGTATGACTGTATTATGTGATCTCTGTATGACTGTATTATGTGATCTCTGTATGACAGTATTATGTGATCTCTATATGACTGTATTATTTGATCTCTGTATGACAGTATTATGTGATCTCTGTATGACTGTATTATGTGATCTCTGTATGACTGTATTATTTGATCTCTGTATGACAGTATTATGTGTTCTCTGTATGACAGTATTATGTGATCTCTGTATGACTGTATTATGTGATCTCTGTATGACAGTATTATGTGATCTCTGTATTATGTGATCTCTGTATGACTGTATTATGTGATCTCTGTATGACTGTATTATGTGATCTCTGTATGATTGTATTATGTGATCTCTGTATGACTGTATTATGTGATCTCTGTATGACAGTATTATGTGATCTCTGTATGACAGTATTATGTGATCTCTGTATGACTGTATTATGTGATCTCTGTATGACAGTATTATGTGATCTCTGTATGACTGTTATGTGATCTCTGTATGACTGTATTATGTGATCTCTGTATGACTGTATTATGTGATCTCTGTATTATGTGATCTCTGTATGACAGTATTATGTGATCTCTGTATGACTGTATTATGTGATCTCTGTGTGACTGTATTATGTGATCTCTGTGTGACAGTATTATGTGATCTCTGTATGACTGTATTATGTGATCTCAGTATTATGTGATCTCTGTATGACTGTATTATGTGATCTCTGTATGACAGTATTATGTGATCTCTGTGTGACTGTATTATGTGATCTCTGTATGACAGTATTATGTGATCTCTGTATGACTGTATTATGTGATCTCTGTATGACTGTATTATGTGATCTCTGTATGACAGTATTATGTGATCTCTGTATGACTGTATTATGTGATCTCTGTATTATGTGATCTCTGTATGACTGTATTATGTGATCTCTGTATGACTGTATTATGTGATCTCTGTATGACTGTATTATGTGATCTCTGTATGACAGTATTATGTGATCTCTGTATGACTGTATTATGTGATCTCTGTATGACAGTATTATGTGATCTCTGTATGACTGTATTATGTGATCTCTGTATGACAGTATTATGTGATCTCTGTATGACTGTATTATGTGATCTCTGTATGACTGTATTATGTGATCTCTGTATGACTGTATTATGTGATCTCTGTATGACAGTATTATGTGATCTCTGTATTATGTGATCTCTGTATGACAGTATTATGTGATCTCTGTATGACTGTATTATGTGATCTCTGTATGACTGTATTATGTGATCTCTGTATGACAGTATTATGTGATCTCTATATGACTGTATTATTTGATCTCTGTATGACAGTATTATGTGATCTCTGTATGACTGTATTATTTGATCTCTGTATGACAGTATTATGTGTTCTCTGTATGACAGTATTATGTGATCTCTGTATGACTGTATTATGTGATCTCTGTATGACAGTATTATGTGATCTCTGTATTATGTGATCTCTGTATGACTGTATTATGTGATCTCTGTATGACTGTATTATGTGATCTCTGTATGATTGTATTATGTGATCTCTGTATGACTGTATTATGTGATCTCTGTATGACTGTATTATGTGATCTCTGTATGACTGTATTATGTGATCTCTGTATGACTGTATTATGTGATCTCTGTATGACAGTATTATGTGATCTCTGTATGACAGTATTATGTGATCTCTGTATGACTGTATTATGTGATCTCTGTATGACAGTATTATGTGATCTCTGTATGACTGTTATGTGATCTCTGTATGACTGTATTATGTGATCTCTGTATGACTGTATTATGTGATCTCTGTATTATGTGATCTCTGTATGACAGTATTATGTGATCTCTGTATGACAGTATTATGTGATCTCTGTATGACTGTATTATGTGATCTCTGTATGACTGTATTATGTGATCTCTGTGTGACAGTATTATGTGATCTCTGTATGACAGTATTATGTGATCTCTGTATGACTGTATTATGTGATCTCTGTATGACAGTATTATGTGATCTCTGTATGACTGTATTATGTGATCTCTGTGTGACAGTATTATGTGATCTCTGTATGACTGTATTATGTGATCTCAGTATTATGTGATCTCTGTATGACTGTATTATGTGATCTCTGTATGACAGTATTATGTGATCTCTGTGTGACTGTATTATGTGATCTCTGTATGACAGTATTATGTGATCTCTGTATTATGTGATCTCTGTATGACTGTATTATGTGATCTCTGTATGACAGTATTATGTGATCTCTGTGTGACTGTATTATGTGATCTCTGTATGACAGTATTATGTGATCTCTGTATGACTGTATTATGTGATCTCTGTATGACAGTATTATGTGATCTCTGTATGACAGTATTATGTGATCTCTGTATGACAGTATTATGTGATCTCTGTATGACAGTATTATGTGATCTCTGTATGACAGTATTATGTGATCTCTGTATGACAGTATTATGTGATCTCTGTATGACAGTATTATGTGATCTCTGTGTGGCTGTATTATGTGATCTCTGTATGACAGTATTATGTGAACTCTGTGTGACTGTATTATGTGATCTCTGTATGACAGTATTATGTGATCTCTGTATGACTGTATTATGTGATCTCTGTATGACAGTATTATGTGATCTCTGTATGACTGTATTATGTGATCTCTGTATGACAGTATTATGTGATCTCTGTATGACTGTATTATGTGATCTCTGTATGACAGTATTATGTGATCTCTGTATGACAGTATTATGTGATCTCTGTATGACTGTATTATGTGATCTCTGTATGACAGTATTATGTGATCTCTGTATGACTGTATTATGTGATCTCTGTATGACAGTATTATGTGATCTCTGTATGACAGTATTATGTGATCTCTGTATGACTGTATTATGTGATCTCTGTATGACTGTATTATGTGATCTCTGTATGACTGTATTATGTGATCTCTGTATGACTGTATTATGTGATCTCTGTATGACAGTATTATGTGATCTCTGTATGACAGTATTATGTGATCTCTGTATGACTGTATTATGTGATCTCTGTATGACTGTATTATGTGATCTCTGTATGACTGTATTATGTGATCTCTGTATTATGTGATCTCTGTGTGACTGTATTATGTGATCTCTGTATGACAGTATTATGTGATCTCTGTATGACTGTATTATGTGATCTCTGTATGACTGTATTATGTGATCTCTGTATGACAGTATTATGTGATCTCTGTATGACTGTATTATGTGATCTCTGTATGACTGTATTATGTGATCTCTGTATGACTGTATTATGTGATCTCTGTATGACTGTATTATGTGATCTCTGTATGACAGTATTATGTGATCTCTGTATGACTGTATTATGTGATCTCTGTATGACAGTATTATGTGATCTCTGTATGACTGTATTATGTGATCTCTGTATGACAGTATTATGTGATCTCTGTATGACTGTATTATGTGATCTCTGTATGACTGTATTATGTGATCTCTGTATGACAGTATTATGTGATCTCTGTATTATGTGATCTCTGTATGACAGTATTATGTGATCTCTGTATGACTGTATTATGTGATCTCTGTATGACTGTATTATGTGATCTCTGTATGACAGTATTATGTGATCTCTATATGACTGTATTATTTGATCTCTGTATGACAGTATTATGTGATCTCTGTATGACTGTATTATGTGATCTCTGTATGACTGTATTATTTGATCTCTGTATGACAGTATTATGTGTTCTCTGTATGACAGTATTATGTGATCTCTGTATGACTGTATTATGTGATCTCTGTATGACAGTATTATGTGATCTCTGTATTATGTGATCTCTGTATGACTGTATTATGTGATCTCTGTATGACTGTATTATGTGATCTCTGTATGATTGTATTATGTGATCTCTGTATGACTGTATTATGTGATCTCTGTATGACAGTATTATGTGATCTCTGTATGACAGTATTATGTGATCTCTGTATGACTGTATTATGTGATCTCTGTATGACAGTATTATGTGATCTCTGTATGACTGTTATGTGATCTCTGTATGACTGTATTATGTGATCTCTGTATGACTGTATTATGTGATCTCTGTATTATGTGATCTCTGTATGACAGTATTATGTGATCTCTGTATGACTGTATTATGTGATCTCTGTGTGACTGTATTATGTGATCTCTGTGTGACAGTATTATGTGATCTCTGTATGACTGTATTATGTGATCTCAGTATTATGTGATCTCTGTATGACTGTATTATGTGATCTCTGTATGACAGTATTATGTGATCTCTGTGTGACTGTATTATGTGATCTCTGTATGACAGTATTATGTGATCTCTGTATGACTGTATTATGTGATCTCTGTATGACTGTATTATGTGATCTCTGTATGACAGTATTATGTGATCTCTGTATGACTGTATTATGTGATCTCTGTATTATGTGATCTCTGTATGACTGTATTATGTGATCTCTGTATGACTGTATTATGTGATCTCTGTATGACTGTATTATGTGATCTCTGTATGACAGTATTATGTGATCTCTGTATGACTGTATTATGTGATCTCTGTATGACAGTATTATGTGATCTCTGTATGACTGTATTATGTGATCTCTGTATGACAGTATTATGTGATCTCTGTATGACTGTATTATGTGATCTCTGTATGACTGTATTATGTGATCTCTTTATGACAGTATTATGTGATCTCTGTATTATGTGATCTCTGTATGACAGTATTATGTGATCTCTGTATGACTGTATTATGTGATCTCTGTATGACTGTATTATGTGATCTCTGTATGACAGTATTATGTGATCTCTGTATGACTGTATTATGTGATCTCTGTATGACAGTATTATGTGATCTCTGTATGACTGTATTATGTGATCTCTGTATGACAGTATTATGTGATCTCTGTATGACAGTATTATGTGATCTCTGTATGACTGTATTATGTGATCTCTGTATGACAGTATTATGTGATCTCTGTATGACTGTATTATGTGATCTCTGTATGACAGTATTATGGGATCTCTGTATGACAGTATTATGTGATCTTTGTATGACTGTATTATGTGATCTCTGTATGACTGTATTATGTGATCTCTGTATGACTGTATTATGTGATCTCTGTATGACTGTATTATGTGATCTCTGTATGACAGCATTATGTGATCTCTGTATGACAGTATTATGTGATCTCTGTATGACTGTATTATGTGATCTCTGTATGACTGTATTATGTGATCTCTGTATGACTGTATTATGTGATCTCTGTATTATGTGATCTCTGTGTGACTGTATTATGTGATCTCTGTATGACAGTATTATGTGATCTCTGTATGACTGTATTATGTGATCTCTGTATGACTGTATTATGTGATCTCTGTATGACAGTATTATGTGATCTCTGTATGACTGTATTATGTGATCTCTGTATGACTGTATTATGTGATCTCTGTATTATGTGATCTCTGTATGACTGTATTATGTGATCTCTGTATGACTGTATTATGTGATCTCTGTGTGACTGTATTATGTGATCTCTGTATGACTGTATTATGTGATCTCTGTATTATGTGATCTCTGTATGACTGTATTATGTGATCTCTGTGTGACTGTATTATGTGATCTCTGTGTGACTGTATTATGTGATCTCTGTATGACAGTATTATGTGATCTCTGTATGACTGTATTATGTGATCTCTGTATGACTGTATTATGTGATCTCTGTATGACAGTATTATGTGATCTCTGTATGACTGTATTATGTGATCTCTGTATGACTGTATTATGTGATCTCTGTATTATGTGATCTCTGTGTGACTGTATTATGTGATCTCTGTATGACAGTATTATGTGATCTCTGTATGACTGTATTATGTGATCTCTGTATGACTGTATTATGTGATCTCTTTATGACAGTATTATGTGATCTCTGTATGACTGTATTATGTGATCTCTGTATTATGTGATCTCTGTATGACTGTATTATGTGATCTCTGTATGACTGTATTATGTGATCTCTGTATGACTGTATTGTGTGATCTCTGTATGACAGTATTATGTGATCTCTGTATGACTGTATTATGTGATCTCTGTATGACAGTATTATGTGATCTCTGTATGACTGTATTATGTGATCTCTGTATGACAGTATTATGTGATCTCTGTATGACTGTATTATGTGATCTCTGTATGACTGTATTATGTGATCTCTGTATGACAGTATTATGTGATCTCTGTATTATGTGATCTCTGTATGACAGTATTATGTGATCTCTGTATGACTGTATTATGTGATCTCTGTATGACTGTATTATGTGATCTCTGTATGACTGTATTATGTGATCTCTGTATGACTGTATTATGTGATCTCTGTATGACAGTATTATGTGATCTCTGTATGACTGTATTATGTGATCTCTGTATGACTGTATTATGTGATCTCTGTATGACTGTATTATGTGATCTCTGTATGACAGTATTATGTGATCTCTGTATGACTGTATTATGTGATCTCTGTATGACAGTATTATGTGATCTCTATATGACTGTATTATTTGATCTCTGTATGACAGTATTATGTGATCTCTGTATGACTGTATTATGTGATCTCTGTATGACTGTATTATTTGATCTCTGTATGACAGTATTATGTGTTCTCTGTATGACAGTATTATGTGATCTCTGTATGACTGTATTATGTGATCTCTGTATGACAGTATTATGTGATCTCTGTATTATGTGATCTCTGTATGACTGTATTATGTGATCTCTGTATGACTGTATTATGTGATCTCTGTATGATTGTATTATGTGATCTCTGTATGACTGTATTATGTGATCTCTGTATGACAGTATTATGTGATCTCTGTATGACAGTATTATGTGATCTCTGTATGACTGTATTATGTGATCTCTGTATGACAGTATTATGTGATCTCTGTATGACTGTTATGTGATCTCTGTATGACTGTATTATGTGATCTCTGTATGACTGTATTATGTGATCTCTGTATTATGTGATCTCTGTATGACAGTATTATGTGATCTCTGTATGACTGTATTATGTGATCTCTGTGTGACTGTATTATGTGATCTCTGTGTGACAGTATTATGTGATCTCTGTATGACTGTATTATGTGATCTCAGTATTATGTGATCTCTGTATGACTGTATTATGTGATCTCTGTATGACAGTATTATGTGATCTCTGTGTGACTGTATTATGTGATCTCTGTATGACAGTATTATGTGATCTCTGTATGACTGTATTATGTGATCTCTGTATGACTGTATTATGTGATCTCTGTATGACAGTATTATGTGATCTCTGTATGACTGTATTATGTGATCTCTGTATTATGTGATCTCTGTATGACTGTATTATGTGATCTCTGTATGACTGTATTATGTGATCTCTGTATGACTGTATTATGTGATCTCTGTATGACAGTATTATGTGATCTCTGTATGACTGTATTATGTGATCTCTGTATGACAGTATTATGTGATCTCTGTATGACTGTATTATGTGATCTCTGTATGACAGTATTATGTGATCTCTGTATGACTGTATTATGTGATCTCTGTATGACTGTATTATGTGATCTCTGTATGACAGTATTATGTGATCTCTGTATTATGTGATCTCTGTATGACAGTATTATGTGATCTCTGTATGACTGTATTATGTGATCTCTGTATGACTGTATTATGTGATCTCTGTATGACAGTATTATGTGATCTCTATATGACTGTATTATTTGATCTCTGTATGACAGTATTATGTGATCTCTGTATGACTGTATTATGTGATCTCTGTATGACTGTATTATTTGATCTCTGTATGACAGTATTATGTGTTCTCTGTATGACAGTATTATGTGATCTCTGTATGACTGTATTATGTGATCTCTGTATGACAGTATTATGTGATCTCTGTATTATGTGATCTCTGTATGACTGTATTATGTGATCTCTGTATGACTGTATTATGTGATCTCTGTATGATTGTATTATGTGATCTCTGTATGACTGTATTATGTGATCTCTGTATGACAGTATTATGTGATCTCTGTATGACAGTATTATGTGATCTCTGTATGACAGTATTATGTGATCTCTGTATGACTGTATTATGTGATCTCTGTATGACAGTATTATGTGATCTCTGTATGACTGTTATGTGATCTCTGTATGACTGTATTATGTGATCTCTGTATGACTGTATTATGTGATCTCTGTATTATGTGATCTCTGTATGACAGTATTATGTGATCTCTGTATGACTGTATTATGTGATCTCTGTGTGACTGTATTATGTGATCTCTGTGTGACAGTATTATGTGATCTCTGTATGACTGTATTATGTGATCTCAGTATTATGTGATCTCTGTATGACTGTATTATGTGATCTCTGTATGACAGTATTATGTGATCTCTGTGTGACTGTATTATGTGATCTCTGTATGACAGTATTATGTGATCTCTGTATTATGTGATCTCTGTATGACTGTATTATGTGATCTCTGTATGACAGTATTATGTGATCTCTGTGTGACTGTATTATGTGATCTCTGTATGACAGTATTATGTGATCTCTGTATGACTGTATTATGTGATCTCTGTATGACAGTATTATGTGATCTCTGTATGACAGTATTATGTGATCTCTGTATGACAGTATTATGTGATCTCTGTATGACAGTATTATGTGATCTCTGTATGACAGTATTATGTGATCTCTGTGTGGCTGTATTATGTGATCTCTGTATGACAGTATTATGTGATCTCTGTATGACAGTATTATGTGAACTCTGTGTGACTGTATTATGTGATCTCTGTATGACAGTATTATGTGATCTCTGTATGACTGTATTATGTGATCTCTGTATGACAGTATTATGTGATCTCTGTATGACTGTATTATGTGATCTCTGTATGACAGTATTATGTGATCTCTGTATGACTGTATTATGTGATCTCTGTATGACAGTATTATGTGATCTCTGTATGACAGTATTATGTGATCTCTGTATGACTGTATTATGTGATCTCTGTATGACTGTATTATGTGATCTCTGTATGACTGTATTATGTGATCTCTGTGTGACTGTATTATGTGATCTCTGTGTGACTGTATTATGTGATCTCTGTATGACAGTATTATGTGATCTCTGTATGACAGTATTATGTGATCTCTGTATGACTGTATTATGTGATCTCTGTATGACTGTATTATGTGATCTCTGTATTATGTGATCTCTGTGTGACTGTATTATGTGATCTCTGTATGACAGTATTATGTGATCTCTGTATGACTGTATTATGTGATCTCTGTATGACTGTATTATGTGATCTCTGTATGACAGTATTATGTGATCTCTGTATGACTGTATTATGTGATCTCTGTATGACTGTATTATGTGATCTCTGTATTATGTGATCTCTGTATGACTGTATTATGTGATCTCTGTATGACTGTATTATGTGATCTCTGTATGACTGTATTATGTGATCTCTGTATGACAGTATTATGTGATCTCTGTATGACTGTATTATGTGATCTCTGTATGACAGTATTATGTGATCTCTGTATGACAGTATTATGTGATCTCTGTATGACTGTATTATGTGATCTCTGTATGACAGTATTATGTGATCTCTGTATGACAGTATTATGTGATCTCTGTATGACAGTATTATGTGATCTCTGTATGACTGTATTATGTGATCTCTGTATGACTGTATTATGTGATCTCTGTATGACTGTATTATGTGATCTCTGTATGACTGTATTATGTGATCTCTGTATGACTGTATTATGTGATCTCTGTATGACTGTATTATGTGATCTCTGTATGACAGTATTATGTGATCTCTGTATGACTGTATTATGTGATCTCTGTATGACAGTATTATGTGATCTCTGTATGACTGTATTATGTGATCTCTGTGTGACTGTATTATGTGATCTCTGTGTGACTGTATTATGTGATCTCTGTATTACTGTATTATTTGATCTCTGTATGATTGTATTATGTGATCTCTGTATGACTGTATTATGTGATCTCTGTATGACAGTATTATGTGATCTCTGTTTGACTGTATTATGTGATCTCTGTATGACAGTATTATGTGATCTCTGTATGACAGTATTATGTGATCTCTGTATGACTGTATTATTTGATCTCTGTATGACTGTATTATGTGATCTCTGTATGACTGTATTATGTGATCTCTGTATGACTGTATTATGTGATCTCTGTATGACAGTATTATGTGATCTCTGTATGACAGTATTATGTGATCTCTGTGTGACTGTATTATGTGATCTCTGTATGACAGTATTATGTGATCTCTGTATGACTGTATTATGTGATCTCTGTATGACAGTATTATGTGATCTCTGTATGACAGTATTATTTGATCTCTGTATGATTGTATTATGTGATCTCTGTATGACTGTATTATGTGATCTCTGTATTATGTGATCTCTGTATTACTGTATTATGTGATCTCTGTATGACTGTATTATGTGATCTCTGTATGACTGTATTATGTGATCTCTGTATGACAGTATTATGTGATCTCTGTATGACAGTATTATTTGATCTCTGTATGATTGTATTATGTGATCTCTGTATGACTGTATTATGTGATCTCTGTATGACAGTATTATGTGATCTCTGTGTGACTGTATTATGTGATCTCTGTATGACAGTATTATGTGATCTCTGTGTGACTGTATTATGTGATCTCTGTATGACTGTATTATGTGATCTCTGTATGACAGTATTATGTGATCTCTGTATGACTGTATTATGTGATCTCTGTATGACAGTATTATGTGATCTCTGTATGACTGTATTATGTGATCTCTGTATTATGTGATCTCTGTATGACTGTATTATGTGATCTCTGTATGACTGTATTATGTGATCTCTGTATGACTGTATTATGTGATCTCTGTATGACAGTATTATGTGATCTCTGTATGACTGTATTATGTGATCTCTGTATGACAGTATTATGTGATCTCTGTATGACTGTATTATGTGATCTCTGTATGACAGTATTATGTGATCTCTGTATGACTGTATTATGTGATCTCTGTATGACTGTATTATGTGATCTCTGTATGACAGTATTATGTGATCTCTGTATTATGTGATCTCTGTATGACAGTATTATGTGATCTCTGTATGACTGTATTATGTGATCTCTGTATGACTGTATTATGTGATCTCTGTATGACAGTATTATGTGATCTCTATATGACTGTATTATTTGATCTCTGTATGACAGTATTATGTGATCTCTGTATGACTGTATTATGTGATCTCTGTATGACTGTATTATTTGATCTCTGTATGACAGTATTATGTGTTCTCTGTATGACAGTATTATGTGATCTCTGTATGACTGTATTATGTGATCTCTGTATGACAGTATTATGTGATCTCTGTATTATGTGATCTCTGTATGACTGTATTATGTGATCTCTGTATGACTGTATTATGTGATCTCTGTATGATTGTATTATGTGATCTCTGTATGACTGTATTATGTGATCTCTGTATGACAGTATTATGTGATCTCTGTATGACAGTATTATGTGATCTCTGTATGACTGTATTATGTGATCTCTGTATGACAGTATTATGTGATCTCTGTATGACTGTTATGTGATCTCTGTATGACTGTATTATGTGATCTCTGTATGACTGTATTATGTGATCTCTGTATTATGTGATCTCTGTATGACAGTATTATGTGATCTCTGTATGACTGTATTATGTGATCTCTGTGTGACTGTATTATGTGATCTCTGTGTGACAGTATTATGTGATCTCTGTATGACTGTATTATGTGATCTCAGTATTATGTGATCTCTGTATGACTGTATTATGTGATCTCTGTATGACAGTATTATGTGATCTCTGTGTGACTGTATTATGTGATCTCTGTATGACAGTATTATGTGATCTCTGTATTATGTGATCTCTGTATGACTGTATTATGTGATCTCTGTATGACAGTATTATGTGATCTCTGTGTGACTGTATTATGTGATCTCTGTATGACAGTATTATGTGATCTCTGTATGACTGTATTATGTGATCTCTGTATGACAGTATTATGTGATCTCTGTATGACAGTATTATGTGATCTCTGTATGACAGTATTATGTGATCTCTGTATGACAGTATTATGTGATCTCTGTATGACAGTATTATGTGATCTCTGTATGACAGTATTATGTGATCTCTGTATGACAGTATTATGTGATCTCTGTGTGGCTGTATTATGTGATCTCTGTATGACAGTATTATGTGATCTCTGTATGACAGTATTATGTGAACTCTGTGTGACTGTATTATGTGATCTCTGTATGACAGTATTATGTGATCTCTGTATGACTGTATTATGTGATCTCTGTATGACAGTATTATGTGATCTCTGTATGACTGTATTATGTGATCTCTGTATGACAGTATTATGTGATCTCTGTATGACTGTATTATGTGATCTCTGTATGACAGTATTATGTGATCTCTGTATGACAGTATTATGTGATCTCTGTATGACTGTATTATGTGATCTCTGTATGACTGTATTATGTGATCTCTGTATGACTGTATTATGTGATCTCTGTGTGACTGTATTATGTGATCTCTGTATGACTGTATTATGTGATCTCTGTATTATGTGATCTCTGTGTGACTGTATTATGTGATCTCTGTATGACAGTATTATGTGATCTCTGTATGACTGTATTATGTGATCTCTGTATGACTGTATTATGTGATCTCTGTATGACAGTATTATGTGATCTCTGTATGACTGTATTATGTGATCTCTGTATGACTGTATTATGTGATCTCTGTATTATGTGATCTCTGTATGACTGTATTATGTGATCTCTGTATGACTGTATTATGTGATCTCTGTATGACTGTATTATGTGATCTCTGTATGACAGTATTATGTGATCTCTGTATGACTGTATTATGTGATCTCTGTATGACAGTATTATGTGATCTCTGTATGACAGTATTATGTGATCTCTGTATGACTGTATTATGTGATCTCTGTATGACAGTATTATGTGATCTCTGTATGACAGTATTATGTGATCTCTGTATGACAGTATTATGTGATCTCTGTATGACTGTATTATGTGATCTCTGTATGACTGTATTATGTGATCTCTGTATGACTGTATTATGTGATCTCTGTATGACTGTATTATGTGATCTCTGTATGACTGTATTATGTGATCTCTGTATGACTGTATTATGTGATCTCTGTATGACAGTATTATGTGATCTCTGTATGACTGTATTATGTGATCTCTGTATGACAGTATTATGTGATCTCTGTATGACTGTATTATGTGATCTCTGTGTGACTGTATTATGTGATCTCTGTGTGACTGTATTATGTGATCTCTGTATTACTGTATTATTTGATCTCTGTATGATTGTATTATGTGATCTCTGTATGACTGTATTATGTGATCTCTGTATGACAGTATTATGTGATCTCTGTTTGACTGTATTATGTGATCTCTGTATGACAGTATTATGTGATCTCTGTATGACAGTATTATGTGATCTCTGTATGACTGTATTATTTGATCTCTGTATGACTGTATTATGTGATCTCTGTATGACTGTATTATGTGATCTCTGTATGACTGTATTATGTGATCTCTGTATGACAGTATTATGTGATCTCTGTATGACAGTATTATTTGATCTCTGTATGATTGTATTATGTGATCTCTGTATGACTGTATTATGTGATCTCTGTATTATGTGATCTCTGTATTACTGTATTATGTGATCTCTGTATGACTGTATTATGTGATCTCTGTATGACTGTATTATGTGATCTCTGTATGACAGTATTATGTGATCTCTGTATGACAGTATTATTTGATCTCTGTATGATTGTATTATGTGATCTCTGTATGACTGTATTATGTGATCTCTGTATGACAGTATTATGTGATCTCTGTGTGACTGTATTATGTGATCTCTGTATGACAGTATTATGTGATCTCTGTGTGACTGTATTATGTGATCTCTGTATGACTGTATTATGTGATCTCTGTATGACAGTATTATGTGATCTCTGTATGACTGTATTATGTGATCTCTGTATGACTGTATTATGTGATCTCTGTATGACAGTATTATGTGATCTCTGTATGACAGTATTATGTGATCTCTGTATGATTGTATTATGTGATCTCTGTGTGACTGTATTATGTGATCTCTATATGACAGTATTATGTGATCTCTTTGTGACTGTATTATGTGATCTCTGTATGACAGTATTATGTGATCTCTGTATGACTGTATTATGTGATCTCTGTATGACAGTATTATGTGATCTCTGTATGACTGTATTATGTGATCTCTATATGACAGTATTATGTAATCTCTTTGTGACTGTATTATGTGATCTCTGTATGACAGTATTATGTGATCTCTGTATGACTGTATTATGTGATCTCTGTATGACTGTATTATGTGATCTCTGTATGACAGTATTATGTGATCTCTGTATGACAGTATTATGTGATCTCTGTATGATTGTATTATGTGATCTCTGTGTGACTGTATTATGTGATCTCTATATGACAGTATTATGTGATCTCTTTGTGACTGTATTATGTGATCTCTGTATGACAGTATTATGTGATCTCTGTATGACTGTATTATGTGATCTCTGTATGACAGTATTATGTGATCTCTGTATGACTGTATTATGTGATCTCTATATGACAGTATTATGTAATCTCTTTGTGACTGTATTATGTGATCTCTGTATGACAGTATTATGTGATCTCTGTATGACAGTATTATGTGATCTCTGTATGACAGTATTATGTGATCTCTGTATGACAGTATTATGTGATCTCTGTATGACTGTATTATGTGATCTCTGTATGACTGTATTATGTGATCTCTGTATGATTGTATTATGTGATCTCTGTATTACTGTATTATGTGTGCACAACCATTCATACAGGACGGGGTCTCAACTCAATGGGAATTGAAATAAGAAAAACATAACATAGTAACACTAATAAAAATAAAAAACAAAAATAAAAAGCATAAACAAAGTTATTCTGCCAGTACAATTTAAATAGGGGACACTGCACTGGATTTTCCTTCCCTATATTTATCGGTATTAATCGACATAATAATTGAAGGTGACCCTTTTATTCATTATTTTTGCCCCTTCTCTCTTCTTTTCCCATACCCATAATTTTCATAATTCATAATGGTTGTGTACACCTGGGCAAGAACTGACAATTGAAATAATTTAATAGGAGGTTATTTTCCTTTTTTTTTTTTGTGATTGTATGATATGTATGGTGATTGTATGGTGTGTATGGTGATTGTATGTTGTGTATAGTGAATGTATGGTGATTTTATGGTGTGTATGATGAATGTATGGTGTGTATGGTGAATGTTTGGTGATTGTATGGTGTGTGTATAGTGAATGTATGGTGTGTATGGTGAATGTATGGTGTGTGTGGTGTGTATGGTGTGTATGGTGTTTTTGTTGAATGTATGGCGTGTATGGTGAATGTATGGTGAATGTATGGTGTGTATAGTGATTATATGGAGTGCATGGTGATTGTATGGTGTGTATGGTGATTGTATGGTGAATGTATGGTGATTGTATGGTATTTATGGTGAACATATGGTGTGTATGATGATTATATGGTCAATATATGGTGTGTATGGTGAATGTATGGTCTGTATGGTGATTGTATGGTGAATTTATAGTGTGTATAGTGATTGTATGGTGTGTTTGGTGATTGTATGGTGAATGTATGGTGAATATATGGTGTGTATGGTGAATGTACTGTGTGTATGGTGAATGTAATGTGTGTATGGTGAATGTATTGTGTTTATGGTGAATGTATAGTGTGTGTATAGTGATTGTATGGTATGTATGGGGATTGTATGAAATGTATGGTAAATGTATGGTGTGCATGGTGATTGTATGATATGTATGGTAAATGTATGGTGTGTATGGTGATTGTATGGTGTGTATGGTGATTGCATGGTGAATGTAGGGTGTGTATGGTGAATGTATAGTGTGTATGGTAAATTAATGTTGTGTATGGTGATTTCATAGTGTGTACGGTGATTGTATAGTGTGTATGGTGAATGTATGGTGTGTACGGTGATTGTATGGTATATATTGCGATTGTATGGTGTGTATGGTGATTGTATGGTGAATGTATGGTGAATATATGGTGTGTATGGTAAATGTATGGTCTGTATGTTGAATGTATGGTGTGTATGGTGATTGTATGGTGTGTATGGTGATTATATGGTGAATGTATGTTGTGTATGGTGTTTGAATGGTGATTTCATGGTGTGTATGGTGAATGTATGATGTGTATGGTGAATGTATGGTGTGTATGTTTATTGTATGCTGTGTATGGTGATTGTATAGAGTGTATGGTAAATGTATGGTGTGTATGGTGATTGTATGGTATATATTGTGATTGTATGGTGTGTGTGTATAGTGATTGTATGGAATGTATGGGGATTGTATGATATGTATGGTATATGTATGATGTGCATGGTGATTGTATGATGTGTATGGTAAATGTATGGTGTGTATGGTGATTGTTTGGTGAATGTATAGTGCGTATGGTGAATGTATGGTTTATATGGTGATTGCATGGTAAATGTATGGTGTGTATGGTGTATGTATAGTGTGTATGGTGACGGTATGGTGTGTATGGTTGTTGTATGGTGTGTATGTTGATTGTTTAGTGTGTATGGTGAATGTATGGTGTTTATGATGATTGTATGGTATATATTGTGATTGTATGGTGAGTATGGTGATTGTACGGTGTGTTTGGCGATTGAATGGTGATTGTATGGTGTGTATGGTGAATGTATGATGTGTATGGTGAATGTATGGTGAATGTATGATGTGTATGGTGAATGTATGGTGTGTATGTTTATTGTATGGTGTGTATGGTGATTGTATGGTATATATTGCGATTGTATGGTGTGTGTGTGTGTGTATAGTGATTGTATGGAATGTATGGGGATTGTATGATGTGTATGGTAAATGTATGGTGTGTATGCTGATTGTATGGTGTGTATGGTGATTGGTGAATGTATGGTGTGTATGGTGACTGTATGGTGTGTATGGTGATTGTATGGTGTGTATGGTGATTGTATGGTGTGTATGGTGAATGTATGGTGTGTATGGTGATTGTATGGTATATATTGCGATTGTATGGTGTATATGGTGATTGTATGGTGAATGTATGTTGTGTGTGGTGATTGTATGGTGTGTTTGGAGATTGCATGTTAAATATATGATGTGTATGGTGATTGTATGGTTTGTGTGGTGATTGCATCGTGTGTATGGTGACTGTATGGTTTGTATGGTGATTGTGTGGTGACTGTATAATGTGTATGGTAAATGTATGGTGTGTATGGTGATTGATTGTATGGTGAATGTATGGTGTGCATGGTGATTGTATGTTGTGTTTATAGTGCTGGTATGGTGAATACATGGTGTGTATGGTGATTGTATGGTCTGTATGGTGATTGCTTGATGTGTATGGTGATTGTATGGTTTGTACGGTGATTGTATTGTGTATATGTTGATTGTATGATGTGTATGGTGAATGTATTTTATGCATGGTGATTGATTGTATAGTGAATGGTGTGTATGGTGATTGCATGATGTGTATGGTGATTGTATGTTTTGTATGGTGGTTGCACAGTGTGTATGCTGATTGTATGGTGAACATATGGTGATTGTATAGGGTGTATGGTGATTTTATGGTGTGTATGGCAATTGCATGGTGTGTATGGTGATAGCATGGTGTGTATGGTGACTGTATGGTGTATATGGTTATTGTATGGTGTATATGGTGATTGTATGATGTGTATGGTTAATATGGTGATTGATTGTATGGTGAATGTATAGTGTGTATGGTGTGTGTGTGTGTGTGTGTGTGTATAGTGATTGTATGCCGAATATATGATGTGTATGGTGATTGTATGGTGAATGTATGGTGTGTTTGGTGAATGTCTGGTGTGTATGGTGATTGTATGGTGTGTATGGTGATTGTATGGTGTGTATGGTGATTGTATGGTGTGTAAGGTGAATTTTATTGTGTGTCTGGTGAATGTATGGTGTGTATGGTGTTTGGCTTATACGGTTTTTGTATGGTGGGTACAGTGTTTGTATGGTGTGTTTGGTGATTGTATGGTGATTGTATGGTGAATGTATTGTGAATGTATGGTGTGTATGGTGATTGCATGTGGAATGTATGATGTGTATGGTGATTGTATGGTTTGTGTGGTGAGTGCATGGTGTGTATGGTGATTGTATGGTTTGTATGGTGATTGTGTGGTGATTGTATGATGTGTATGGTAAATGTATGGTGTGTATGGTGATTGATTGTATGGTGAATATATGGTGTGTTTTGTTGATTGTATGGTTTGTATGGTGATTGTATGGTGATTGCTTGATGTATATGGTGGTTGTATGGTTTGTATGGTGATTGTATTGTGTGTATGGTTATTGTACAGTGAATGTATTTTGTGTATGGTGATTGTATGGTGATTGCATTGTGTGTATGGTGATTGTACGGTGATTGTATGGTGTGTATTGTGAATGTATAATGTGTATAGTGATTTTATGGTATATATGGTGATTGTATGGTGTGTGTGTGTGTGTGTGTGTGTGTGTATAGTGATTGTATGGTAAATATATGGTGTGTATGGTGATTGTATGTTGTGTTTATAGTGATGGTATGGTCTGTATGGTGATTGTATTGTGTGTATGTTGATTGTATGATGTGTATGGTGAATGTATGGCATGCATGGTGATTGATTGTATGGTGAATGGTGTGTATGGTGATTGCATGATGTGTATGGTAATTGTATGTTTTGTATGGTGGTTGCACGGTGTGTATGCTGATTGTATGGTGAACATATGGTGATTGTATGGCTTGTATGGTGATTGTATGTGTGTATGGTTATTGTATGGTGTATATGGTGATTGTATGATGTGTATGGTTAATATGGTTATTGATTGTATGGTGAATGTATAGTGTGTGTTGTGTGTGTGTGTGTGTGTGTGTGTGTGTGTGTGTAGTGATTGTATGGTGAATATATGATGTGTATGGTGATTGTATGGTGAATGTATTGTGAATGTATGGTGTGTATGGTGATTGCATGTTGAATGTATGATGTGTATGGTGATTGTATGGTTTGTGTGGTGAGTGCATGGTGTGTATGGTGATTGTATGGTTTGTATGGTGATTGTGTGGTGATTGTATGATGTGTATGGTAAATGTATGGTGTGTATGGTGATTGATTGTATGGTGAATATATGGTGTGTTTTGTTGATTGTATGGTTTGTATGGTGATTGTATGGTGATTGCTTGATGTATATGGTGGTTGTATGGTTTGTATGGTGATTGTATTGTGTGTATGGTTATTGTACAGTGAATGTATTTTGTGTATGGTGATTGTATGGTGATTGTATTGTGTGTATGGTGATTGTACGGTGATTGTATGGTGTGTATTGTGAATGTATAATGTGTATAGTGATTTTATGGTATATATGGTGATTGTATGGTGTGTGTGTGTGTGTGTGTGTGTGTGTGTGTGTATAGTGATTGTATGGTAAATATATGGTGTGTATGGTGATTGTATGTTGTTTTTATAGTGATGGTATGGTCTGTATGGTGATTGTATTGTGTGTATGTTGATTGTATGATGTGTATGGTGAATGTATGGCATGCATGGTGATTGATTGTATGGTGAATGGTGTGTATGGTGATTGCATGATGTGTATGGTAATTGTATGTTTTGTATGGTGGTTGCACGGTGTGTATGCTGATTGTATGGTGAACATATGGTGATTGTATGGCTTGTATGGTGATTGTATGGTGTGTATGGTTATTGTATGGTGTATATGGTGATTGTATGATGTGTATGGTTAATATGGTTATTGATTGTATGGTGAATGTATAGTGTGTGTTGTGTGTGTGTGTGTGTGTGTGTGTAGTGATTGTATGGTGAATATATGATGTGTATGGTGATTGTATGGTGAATGTATGGTGTGTATAGTGAATGTCTGGTGTGTATGGTGATTGTATGGTGTGTATGGTGATTGTATGGTGTGTATGGTGAATTTTATAGTATGTATGGTGGATGTATTGTGTGTATGGTGATCATATAGTGTGTATGGTGTTTGGGTTGTACGGTGTTTGTATTGTGCGTACAGTGTTTATATGGTTTGTACGGTGTTTGTATGGTGTGTTTAGTAATTGTATGGTGATTGTATGGTGAATGTATGGTGTGTATGGTGATTGTATGGTGTGTATGGCGATTGTATGATGAATTTATGATGTGAATGGTGATTGTATAGTTTGAATGGTGATTGTATGGTGTGTATGGTGATTGTATGGTGTGTATGGTGATTGAGTGTATGGTGAATATATGTTGTGTTTTGTTGATTGTATGGTCTGTATGGTGATTGCTTGATGTATATGGTGGTTGTATGGTTTGTATGGTGATTCTATTGTGTGTATGGTGATTGTATAGTGAATGTATTGTGTGTATGGTGATTGTATGGTGATTGTATTGTGTGTACGGTGATTGTATGGTGTGTATGGTGAATGTATGGTGTGTATAGTGATTTTATGGTATGTATGGTGATTGTATGGTGTGTGTGTGTGTGTGTGTGTGTGTGTGTGTGTGTGTGTATAGTGATTGTATGGTAAATATATGGTGTGTATGGTGATTGTATGATCTGTATGGTTATTTTATGGTTTGTATGGTGATTGTATGTTGAATGTATGGTGAATATATGGTATTTATGGTGATTGTATGGTGAATGTATGGTGTGTATGGTGATTGTATGGTGTGTATTGCGATTGTATGGTGAATGTAAGGTATGTATGGTGATTGTATGGTGTGTATGGAGATTGTATGATGAATTTATGATGTGAATGGTGATTGTATAGTTTGAATGGTGATTGTATGGTGTGTATGGTAATTGTATGGTGTGTATGATGATTGTGTGGTGATTGTATGTTGATTGTATGATGTGTATGGTAAATGTATGGTGTGTATGGTGATTGATTGTATGGTGAATATATGTTGTGTTTTGTTGATTGTATGGTCTGTATGGTGATTGCTTGATGTATATGGTGGTTGTATGGTTTGTATGGTGATTGTATTGTGTGTATGGTGATTGTACGGTGATTGTATGGTGTGTATGGTGAATGTATGGTGTGTGTATAGTGATTTTATGGTATGTATGGTGATTGTATGGTGTGTGTGTGTATAGTAATTGTATGGTAAATATATGGTGTGTATGGTGATTGTATGATCTGTAAGGTTATTTTATGGTTTGTATGTTGATTGTATGTTGAATGTATGGTGAATATATGGTATTTATGGTGATTGTATGGTGAATATATGGTGTGTATGGTGATTGTATGGTGTGTATGGTGAATGTATAGTGTGTCTGGTGAATGTATGGCGATTGTATGTTGGATGTATGGTGTGTGTGGTGATTGTATGGTGTGTGTATAGTGATTGTATGATGTGTACGGTGTTTGTATGGTGTGTACGATGTTTGTATGGTGTGTTTGGTGATTGTACGGTGATTGTATGGTGTGTATGGTGAATGTATGGTGTATAGTGATTTTATGGTATGTATGGTGATTGTATGATGTGTATGGTAAATGTACGTATGGTGTGTATGATGATTGTATGGTGTGTGTATGTTGATTGTATGATGTGTGTATGGTGATTGTATGGTGTGTGTGTGTATGGTGATTGTATGCTGTGTGTATGATGATTGTATGGTGTGTGTCTGTATGGTGATTGTATGGTGAATGAATGGTGTGTATGGTGATTGTATGATGTGTATGGTAAATGTACGTATGGTGTGTATGATGATTGTATGGTGTGTGTATGTTGATTGTATGATGTGTGTATGGTGATTGTATGGTGTGTGTGTGTATGGTGATTGTATGGTGAATGAATGGTGTGTATGGTGATTGCATTATGTGTATGGTGATTTTATAGTGAATGTATGGTGTGTTTGGTGAATGTATAGTGTGTATGGTGAATGTATGGTGATTGTATGCTGAATGTATGGTGTGTATGGTGTGTATGGTGATTGATTGGTTTGTACGGTGAATGTATGGTGTGTATGGTGATTCTATGGTGTGTATGGTAATTGTATGGAGATTGTATGGTGTGTATGGTAATAGTATGGTGAATGTATTGTATGTACGGTGATTGTATGATGTGTTTGGAGATTGCATGGAGAATTTATGATGTACATCAGGGGTCTCAAACTCGGCCGGGTAAGTGGGCCGCATATAGAAAAAATGGGAAGTTGACGGGCCGCATTACTTTCAAATTTGATACAATACAAAATTATTGTTAATCAATTAGTTATTTGAACTACTATAACACTATATTACTAGAATAATAACACTACATTACTAGAATAATAGCGCTAGGTTTAAAATTTGAGATATTTCTCCACGTGCTTATTTCAACAATCCAGCTTTCCAGTTTAAGTGTCGCTAAATGCAGTCCGGAGGCTCAGTTAGCACACATGTCAAGATTGGGCAGCCCCTTTTTAGATAGTGCCGCAGTGCCCTCTGTGGATGCTGCCGCAGTGCCCTCTGTGGATGCTGCCGCAGTGCCCTCTGTGGATGCTGCCGCAGTGCCCTCTGTGGATAATGCAACACACCCCTTGATAAGGCCACAGTGCCCTCTGTAGATAAGGCCACAGTGCCCTCTGTAGATAAGGCCACAGTGCCCTCTGTAGATAAGGCCACAGTGCCCTCTGTAGATAAGGCCACAGTGCCCTCTGTAGATAAGGCCACAGTGCCCTCTGTAGATAAGGCCACAGTGCCCTCTGTAGATAAGGCCACAGTGCCCTCTGTAGATAAGGCCACAGTGCCCTCTGTAGATAAGGCCACAGTGCCCTCTGTAGATAATGCAACACACCCCTAGATAATGCCAGTGTCCTCTTCAGATAATGCCACAGTGCAATCTGTAGAGGCTGCCCCAGTGATGTCAGGGGCTTGCCCAGAGCTGGAGTCCCGGAGCAGAGCCGCTTCTGGCACTCTGCCTGGGATTCCAGCTCTGCTCCTGACATCACTGTCCATATATGGACAGAGATGTCAGGAGCAACCCCAGAGCTGGAGTCCCAGGCAGAGCGCTAGTAGGCTCTTCCTGGGACTCCAGCTGTGCTCCTGACATCACTGGGACTCCTGCTCTGGGGAAGCCCCTGACATCATTGTCGATGTATGAACAGCGATGTCAGAGGCTTCCCCAGAGTCCCGGAGCAGAGCCGATAATAGCGCTCTGCCCGGGACTCCGCTCTGGGGAAGACCCTGACACACTGTCCATATATGGGCAGCGATGTCAGGGAATTCCACAGCGTCCCGGAGCAGAGCCTATACTAGCGCTCTGCCCGGGACTCCGCTATGGGGAAGACCCTGACACACTGTCCACATATGGGCAGCGATGTCAGGGAATTCCACAGAGTCCCGGAGCAGAGCCTGTACTAGCACTCTGCCCGGGACTCCGGCTCTGGGGAAGCCCCAGACATCGCTGTTCATATGTGGACAGCGATGTCAGGGAATTCCACAGACACCCGGAGCAGAGCCGACACCAGTGCTCTGCTCGGGACTCCGGCTTTGGGGAAGCCCCAGACATCGCTGTTCATATGTGGACAGCGATGTCAGGGAATTCCACAGAGTCCAGGAGCAGAGCCGACACCAGCGCTCTGCTCCGCTCTGGGCAAGACCCTGACACACTGTCCATATATGGGCAGCGATGTCAGGGAATTCCACAGAGTCCCGGAGCAGAGCCGACACCAGCGCTCTGGCCGGGACTCCGGCTCTGGGGAAGCCCCAGACATCGCTGTTCATATGTGGACAGCGATGTCAGCGAATTCCAGGGTCTCAGAGCAGAGCCGATACTAGCGGCTCTGTGTCCCGCGGGCTGCAGATGACAGCCCCAGGGGCCGCATGCGGCTCACGGGCCGCGTGCTTGAGACCCCTGATGTATATGGTGATTGTATATTTTGTATGGTGATTGTATGATGTGTATTGGAATTGTATGGTCTGTATGGTGATTGTGTGGTGATTGTATGGTGATTATTTGATGTGTATGGTGAATATATGGTGTGTATGGTGATTGTATGGTCTGTATGGTGATTGCTTGATGTGTATTGTGATTGTGTGGTTTGTATGGTGATTTTATGGTGAATGTATGGTGTGTATGGTGATTATATGGTTTGTGTGGTGATTGTATGGTGCTTTTATGGTGAATATATGGTGCTTTAATGGTGAATATATAGTGTTTATGGTGATTGAATGGTGTGTATGGTGATTGTATGATGACTATATGGTGTGTATGGTAAATGTATGGTGAATATGGTGATTGTATGATGTGTATGGTAATTGTATGGTGAATATATGGTGTGTATGTTGATTGTATGGTGTGTATGGTGATTGTAAGGTGAATGTATGGTGTGTATGGTGTGTTTGGTGATTGTATGGTATATATGGTGATTGTATGATGTGTATGGTGGATGTATGGTGAATATGGTGATTGATTGTATGGTGAATGTATAGCGTGCATGGTGATAGTATGGTGTGTGTGTGTGTGAGTGTGTGTGTGTGTGTGTGTGTGTGTGTATAGTGATTGTATGGTGAATATATGGTGTGTATGGTGATTGTATGATGTGTATGGTGATTGTATGGTTTGTATGGTGATTGTATGCTTTGTATGGTGAGTGTATAGTGATAGTATGGTGTTTATGGTGATTGTGTGGTGTGTATGGTGATTGTATGGTGATTGTATGGTATGTACAGTATGTCAGGGTATACTTCCTTTTCCCTGTTATTTTACACCTGAATAGCCACCTCTGTAAATTGGAAACTGAGGGCATGCGTGTAAGAAATATACCAGGCAGACAAATGTTGGTACACATCCTCCCTCAGTGAAGTAGGAAGTGAAGACTAAACTTTATTGAACAAAGAAACACAAAAATATCCTCCCTAGAGATGTGGGACGTGCTTAAGCCCCATTGGCTCCCCAGCTGTAAGTTCTTCTGTACACTCCTCTTGCATTCCTGGGGCGGTGTCTCCATAGGCGTGTTTCTCATACAGACTCCATCTTGTTTCATTTACAAATCTTTGTGGAATATACTGATATAAAGCAAAGATGTTTTTGCAAACAATATACATAGTAATGATCCCTGACAGTCCCCCCTAAAAACATTATTACTCTATCCCTGAGTCTTGCCTAGCAACCTACTACTGACCACTCGAACCAGGCGGGTAGGGGTTTTGGATTTCTTCACCAGCTTGAGACGAGCTACTCCTTATGAGTAACCCCCCTTTGTACCTGGACTTCCAAGGTTTCGGAGTGGTCCTAACTGTCCCTATTCTCCTCAGGATACAGGATGGTTGTCTTGGTATAATCTACAAACCGCTGCTGGTTGTAATATATATAATTAATCCAGTCTACATTTTTATTAATGGTAATAATTGTCGCACTGTCACTTACTGTCCTAATGGGACTTTTACCCCTGCAGATATAACAGGTCATGGGCAGCATCTTCCTCAAACCGAAAGACACCTGGGTAACATAACCTCCGGGCTGTCATTGCTGCCATGTGCTTCTTAGATATGAGTGACAACAACCAGTGACCTTCACCTCACACCTCCATATAAAACACCTCAAGTTGTTATTCACAATATCGTGGCATGTTTACACACATTATAATTATAAACCTCAGACAATAGGGTCTCAACTAAGAAAATAATACTATCACCCCTCAGGTTTGGGTCCCATCAGTATATATATAAAAAAAATAATTGGATAGCACTCCTGGTAGAGATGTTGAGGTGCTGTGAGGGTTCGGGTTTGGCAAACCCACAATAGTCATTCAGCAAATAACTCAAGCACTCAAACGTATGAATGAATAAGATTCGTTTAATTCTTGTATTATTTAATTTTCAGTTTATTCTTCACTGAAATAAATCTTCACAAAATTTCAGTAATTGCTAACAAGCAATTGTAATCTTCAGTAATTGCTGACAAGCGATTGTAAATTTTCAGTAATTGCTGACAAGCGATTGTAAATGTGCCGACCCGAGCAGACACACATGCAGAGCGTCTGGTAGACGCCTCATTACACAGTTCCACAGCTCCATTCAGTTTAAGCGATTTTGAAAAAGGCCAGAGTCGGCCGAAACATCAAATTTACAATCGCTTGTCAGCAATTACTGAAGATTACAATTGCTTGTTAGCAATTACTGAAATTTTGTGAAGATTTATTTCAGTGAAGAATAAACTGAAAATTAAATAATACAAGAATTAAACTAATCTTATTCATTCATACGTTTGAGTGCTTGGGTTATTTGCTGAATGGGTCCCATCAGTGCATTGACAAGTCCTGTATATCATCATCCTCTTCTTCTTCTGTCTTCTGCTTTTCACTGACTGTCACCCTCAGGGTAACCCACACAATTGTGGAGTCAGACTGCACAGTGGTGTCCAGTGGGGGATTTATTATTATCCTCCACCTGGTCACTTACTTATTAAAACACTTGATACTGCTGACGGATTCACTCAGGTCTTTGGTCTTTACTTTACTTTGCTGATGTCATCAGGACTTGGTTTGGTCCTTCTCATCTGTCAGACACTGTCTCTTTTAGTATACGTCACCGGGCTGTACATAGCACCTCATGCTGTGAGCCCGGGGTGAGTTCCCACGAAGGCGGATTAGTGGAGTTTTATTGTGACTACCACAAACCCTCCGCATCTGTCCTCCTTCTCTGGAAAGTTACTTGTCTGCACGGCAGCTTAGAATTGTGACACTGCCGTCAGTTCATGACAAACGCGTTGTACTGGCTCAGGCTGCGCCTGCCACATCTCAGTGATGGAGTTCTTCATATTAAAAGTTTTCTAGTTCATGTTTACTGGCACTTGCTGGAGACCCCCAACCCTTGTCAATTGTTAAAATAAATACTAATCTGGTGATAACATCATCCGCATACACTATAAACGTTGTTCTAAGTACATACAATAATAATGACAGGCCCTTAAACGACATCAAACAAACACCTTTATGTAAGAAAAACGAATCTATTCCACTGGACTGGGCACCTAGACAATGTGTAGTTACTGGGTACATTGTATTTGCACTTGGTATTAAACTTTCCATCAGGATTTATACCTTATTCTCAGCTGATTACCTGGAACAGCTCCTATTCACAGAAATATACACAGATTCCACATGTTTATCTGACAAGTGTCTCAAACCAATTTTTCTCCCCCTACTCTGGTTTGTTTTACCTGGGAAGGTCTCTTAAGGTCTGTTCTCTTCGTGGGAGGCGGGTATGATAAGGTTGGCACCGGTCTGCCAGGACTGTTCTGTAGGCAAATCAAACAGCTCTAACAGAATTTAGCAGCAACAGCTGTAAAGCCTGGGACATACCAATTAGATCTTACCACGTCGATCCTTGCAGTCTTGGGGCATATGTGAGGTCATACACCATCAATGCAAGTGCCATCAAGAGTGCCTTGGGTGCTACCGGTTTACCTTCCTTTATCCGTCCACATTCTGTTAGACTCTGGTTCTCACGCCTTTCGCTCCCAGTTGGACACTTCCTGTGAAGAACAAGCTTTTCATTGCATAATCAGTAATTGATCTTAATCAGATAATTAATTTGAAGAAAAACCTTAACAATGACAGATTTATCTTAAACATTCACACTGGGCAGTAACTAAAACTGATACCTACAAACTGATTCTTCTTCTCTTTATATATATCTATACATACACATATACACTGCACAGAATTCTCTGCTCTCAAATTTTACTTTCACAACAAAAATATTTTCAAATGGGAATCTACTTGCACTGAGAAGTTATCAATTACACAAACATAATGCTTACGCATGCCTCCAATAGTCCAATGCTAAGGCTGATCAAGAACTTTACATAAAACTTAACCTGAGTATTTAATATTCCCACAACACTTTTTGAATATCCTTATTAAACAAACTAACTTTGGAATAACATCTGGAGAACTGCTGACATCTTATCATTGTACAAATACCAGGTCAATACTTGGGATAAGCACTGTTCCCCTGTCACTACACACAACATCTGCAGTGGGGAAGATACCGGCTGGGCTTCAGACCCCCTGAGAAAAGGTCTACACACACGAGCACATTGTCATACACTTCTACCTCGGGTAGTTGTATGTTTTGCAGTGGGAAAGATACAGGCCCGGGCTTCAGAACCCCCTCAGAACAGGTCTACACATACAAGCACATTGTCATACACTTCTACCTCGGGTAGTTGTATGTTCTGCAGTGGGGAAGATACCGGCCGGGCTTCAGGCCACCCTGAGAACAGGTCTACACATACGAGCACATTGTTATACACTTCTACCTCGGGTAGTTGTATGTTCTGCAGTGGGAAAGATACCGGCCGGGCTTCAGGCCACCCTGAGAACAGGTCTACACACACAAGCACATTGTCATACACTTCTACCTCGGGTAGTTGTATGTTCTGCAGTGGGGAAGATACAGACCGGGTTTCAGGCCACCCTGAGAACAGGGCTGCACACACGAGCACATTGTCATACACTTCTACCTCGGGTAGTTGTATGTTCTGCAGTGGGGAAGATACAGGCCGGGCTTCAGGCCACCCTGAGAACAGGGCTACACACACGAGCACATTGTCATACACTTCTACCTTGGGTAGTTGTATGTTCTGCAGCGGGGAAGATACCAGCCGGGCTTCAGGCCACCCTGAGAACAGGTCTACACATACAAGCACATTGTTATACACTTCTACCTCGGGTAGTTGTATGTTCTTCAGTGGGAAAGATAGAGGCCGGGCGTCAGGCCACCCTGAGAACAGAGCTACACACACGAGCACATTGTCATACACTTCTACCTCGGGTAGTTGTATGTTCTGAAGTGGGGAAGATAACGGCCGGGCTTCAGGCCACCCTGAGAACAGGGCTACACACACATGAGCACATTGTCATACACTTCTACCTCGGGTAGTTGTATGTTCTGCAGTGGGGAAGATACAGGCCGGGCTTCAGGCCACCCTGAGAACAGGGCTACACACACGAGCACATTGTCATACACTTCTACCTCAGGTAGTTGTATGTTCTGCAGTGGGGAAGATACCGGCCGGGCTTCAGGCCACCCTGAGAACAGGGCTACACACACACGAGCACATTGTCATACACTTCTACCTCGGGTAGTTGTATGTTCTGCAGTGGGGAAGATACAGGCCGGGCTTCAGGCCACCCTGAGAACAGGGCTGCACACACGAGCACATTGTCATACACTTCTACCTCGGGTAGTTGTATGTTCTGCAGTGGGGAAGATACCGGCCGGGCTTCAGGCCACCCTGAGAACAGGTCTACACATATGAGCACATTGTTATACACTTCTACCTCGGGTAGTTGTATGTTCTGCAGTGGGAAAGATACCGGCCGGGCTTCAGGCCACCCTGAGAACAGGTCTACACATATGAGCACATTGTTATACACTTCTACCTCGGGTAGTTGTATGTTCTGCAGTGGGAAAGATACCGGCCGGGCTTCAGGCCACCCTGAGAACAGGGCTACACACACGAGCACACTGTCATACACTTCTACCTCGGGTAGTTGTATGTTCTGCAGTGGGGAAGATACAGGCCGGGCTTCAGGCCACCCTGAGAACAGGGCTGCACACACGAGCACATTGTCATACACTTCTACCTCGGGTAGTTGTATGTTCTGCAGTGGGGAAGATACCAGCCGGGCTTCAGGCCACCCTGAGAACAGGTCTACACATACAAGCACATTGTTATACACTTCTACCTCGGGTAGTTGTATGTTCTGCAGTGGCAAAGATACCGGCCGGGCTTCAGGCCACCCTGAGAACAGGTCTACACACACAAGCACATTGTCATACACTTCTACCTCGGGTAGTTGTATGTTCTGCAGTGGGGAAGATAGAGGCCGGGCATCAGGCCACCCTGAGAACAGGGCTACACACACGAGCACATTGTCATACACTTCTACCTTGGGTAGTTGTATGTTCTGCAGTGGGGAAGATACCGGCCGGGCTTTAGGCCACCCTGAGAACAGGTCTACACATACGAGCACATTATTATACACTTCTACCTCGGGTAGTTGTATGTTCTGCAGTGGGAAAGATACCGGCCGGGCTTCAGGCCACCCTGAGAACAGGTCTACACACACGAGCACATTGTCATACACTTCTACCTCGGGTAGTTGTATGTTCTGCAGTGGGGAAGATACAGGCCGGGCTTCAGGCCACCCTGAGAACAGGGCTACACACACGAGCACATTGTCATACACTTCTACCTTGGGTAGTTGTATGTTCTGCAGCGGGGAAGATACCGGGCGGGCTTCAGGCCACCCTGAGAACAGGTCTACACACACGAGCACATTGTCATACACTTCTACCTCGGGTAGTTGTATGTTCTGCAGCGGGGAAGATACAGGCCGGGCTTCAGGCCACCCTGAGAACAGGGCAACACACACAAGCACATTGTCATACACTTCTACCTCGGGTAGTTGTATGTTCTGCAGTGGGGAAGATACAGGCCGGGCTTCAGGCCACCCTGAGAACAGGGCTGCACACACGAGCACATTGTCATACACTTCTACCTCGGGTAGTTGTATGTACTGCAGTGGGGAAGATACCGGCCGGGCTTCAGGCCACCCTGAGAACAGGTCTACACATACAAGCACATTGTTATACACTTCTACCTCGGGTAGTTGTATGTTCTGCAGTGGCAAAGATACCGGCCGGGCTTCAGGCCACCCTGAGAACAGGGCTACACACACGAGCACATTGTCATACACTTCTACCTTGGGTAGTTGTATGTTCTGCAGTGGGGAAGATACCGGCCGGGCTTCAGGCCACCCTGAGAACAGGGATACACACACGAGCACATTGTCATACACTTCTACCTCGGGTAGTTGTATGTTCTGCAGTGGGGAAGATACCGGCCGGGCTTCAGGCCACCCTGAGAACAGGTCTACACATACGAGCACATTGTTATACACTTCTATCTCGGGTAGTTGTATGTTCTGCAGTGGGGAAGATACCGGCTGGGCTTCAGGCCACCCTGAGAACAGGGCTACACATACAAGCACATTGTTATACACTTCTACCTCGGGTAGTTGTATGTTCTGCAGTGGCAAAGATACC
Source organism: Rhinoderma darwinii (assembly GCF_050947455.1). Lineage (NCBI taxonomy): Eukaryota > Metazoa > Chordata > Amphibia > Anura > Rhinodermatidae > Rhinoderma > Rhinoderma darwinii. Next base: position 60,615 of record NW_027464272.1, read on the forward strand.
GGCCGGGCTTCAGGCCACCCTGAGAACAGGGCTGCACACACGAGCACATTGTCATACACTTCTACCTCGGGTAGTTGTATGTTCTGCAGTGGGGAAGATACCGGCCGGGCTTCAGGCCACCCTGAGAACAGGTCTACACATACGAGCACATTGTTATACACTTCTACCTCGGGTAGTTGTATGTTCTGCAGTGGGGAAGATACCGGCTGGGCTTCAGGCCACCCTGAGAACAGGGCTACACACACGAGCACATTGTCATACACTTCTACCTTGGGTAGTTGTATGTTCTGCAGTGGGGAAGATAACGGCCGGGCTTCAGGCCAACCTAAGAACAGGTCTACACACACGAGCACATTATCATACACTTCTACCTCGGGTAGTTGTATGTTCTGCAGTGGGGAAGATACAGGCCGGGCTTCAGGCCACCCTGAGAACAGGGCTACACACACGAGCACATTGTCATACACTTCTACCTCGGGTAGTTGTATGTTCTGCAGTGGGGAAGATACCGGCCGGGCTTCAGGCCCCCTGAGAACAGGTCTACACACACGAGCACATTGTCATACACTTCTACCTCGGGTAGTTGTATGTTTTGCAGTGGGGAAGATACAGGCCGGGCTTCAGGCCACCCTGAGAACAGGGCAACTTACACACGAGCACATTGTCATACACTTCTACCTCGGGTAGTTGTATGTTCTGCAGTGGGGAAGATACCGGCCGGGCTTCAGGCCACCCTGAGAACAGGTCTACACACACAAGCACATTGTTATACACTTCTACCTCGGGTAGTTGTATGTTCTGCAGTGGGGAAGATACTGGCCGGGCTTCAGGCCACCATGAGAACAGGTCTACACATACGAGCACATTGTTATACACTTCTACCTCGGGTAGTTGTATGTTCTGCAGTGGGAAAGATACCGGCTGGGCTTCAGGCCACCCTGAGAACAGGGCTACACACACGAGCACATTGTCATACACTTCTACCTCGGGTAGTTGTATGTTCTGCAGTGGGGAAGATACAGGCCGGGCTTCAGGCCACCCTGAGAACAGGGCTGCACACACGAGCACATTGTCATACACTTCTACCTCGGGTAGTTGTATGTTCTGCAGTGGGGAAGATAGAGGCCGGGCTTCAGGCCACCCTGAGAACAGGGCTACACACACGAGCACATTGTCATACACTTCTACCTTGGGTAGTTGTATGTTCTGCAGTGGGGAAGATACCGGCCGGGCTTCAGGCCACCCTGAGAACAGGTCTACACATACGAGCACATTGTTATACACTTCTACCTCGGGTAGTTGTATGTTCTGCAGTGGGAAAGATACCGGCCGGGCTTCAGGCCACCCTGAGAACAGGGCTACACACACGAGCACATTGTCATACACTTCTACCTCGGGTAGTTGTATGTTCTGCAGTGGGGAAGATACCGGCCGGGCTTCAGGCCACCCTGAGAACAGGTCTACACATACGAGCACATTGTTATACACTTCTACCTCGGGTAGTTGTATGTTCTGCAGTGGGGAAGATACCGGCTGGGCTTCAGGCCACCCTGAGAACAGGGCTACACATACAAGCACATTGTTATACACTTCTACCTCGGGTAGTTGTATGTTCTGCAGTGGCAAAGATACCGGCCGGGCTTCAGGCCACCCTGAGAACAGGGCTGCACACACGAGCACATTGTCATACACTTCTACCTCGGGTAGTTGTATGTTCTGCAGTGGGGAAGATACCGGCCGGGCTTCAGGCCACCCTGAGAACAGGTCTACACATACGAGCACATTGTTATACACTTCTACCTCGGGTAGTTGTATGTTCTGCAGTGGGGAAGATACCGGCTGGGCTTCAGGCCACCCTGAGAACAGGGCTACACACACGAGCACATTGTCATACACTTCTACCTTGGGTAGTTGTATGTTCTGCAGTGGGGAAGATAACGGCCGGGCTTCAGGCCAACCTAAGAACAGGTCTACACACACGAGCACATTATCATACACTTCTACCTCGGGTAGTTGTATGTTCTGCAGTGGGGAAGATACAGGCCGGGCTTCAGGCCACCCTGAGAACAGGGCTACACACACGAGCACATTGTCATACACTTCTACCTCGGGTAGTTGTATGTTCTGCAGTGGGGAAGATACCGGCCGGGCTTCAGGCCCCCTGGGAACAGGTCTACACACACGAGCACATTGTCATACACTTCTACCTCGGGTAGTTGTATGTTTTGCAGTGGGGAAGATACAGGCCGGGCTTCAGGCCACCCTGAGAACAGGGCAACTTACATACGAGCACATTGTCATACACTTCTACCTCGGGTAGTTGTATGTTCTGCAGTGGGGAAGATACCGGCCGGGCTTCAGGCCACCCTGAGAACAGGTCTACACACACAAGCACATTGTTATACACTTCTACCTCGGGTAGTTGTATGTTCTGCAGTGGGGAAGATACCGGCCGGGCTTCAGGCCACCATGAGAACAGGTCTACACATACGAGCACATTGTTATACACTTCTACCTCGGGTAGTTGTATGTTCTGCAGTGGGAAAGATACCGGCTGGGCTTCAGGCCACCCTGAGAACAGGGCTACACACACGAGCACATTGTCATACACTTCTACCTCGGGTAGTTGTATGTTCTGCAGTGGGGAAGATACAGGCCGGGCTTCAGGCCACCCTGAGAACAGGGCTGCACACACGAGCACATTGTCATACACTTCTACCTCGGGTAGTTGTATGTTCTGCAGTGGGGAAGATAGAGGCCGGGCTTCAGGCCACCCTGAGAACAGGGCTACACACACGAGCACATTGTAATACACTTCTACCTTGGGTAGTTGTATGTTCTGCAGTGGGGAAGATACCGGCCGGGCTTCAGGCCACCCTGAGAACAGGTCTACACATACGAGCACATTGTTATACACTTCTACCTCGGGTAGTTGTATGTTCTGCAGTGGGAAAGATACCGGCCGGGCTTCAGGCCACCCTGAGAACAGGTCTACACATACAAGCACATTGTTATACACTTCTACCTCGGGTAGTTGTATGTTCTGCAGTGGGAAAGATACCGGCTGGGCTTCAGGCCACCCTGAGAACAGGGCTACACACACGAGCACATTGTCATACACTTCTACCTCGGGTAGTTGTATGTTCTGCAGTGGGGAAGATACAGGCCGGGCTTCAGGCCACCCTGAGAACAGGGCTGCACACACGAGCACATTGTCATACACTTCTACCTCGGGTAGTTGTATGTTCTGCAGTGGGGAAGATACAGGCCGGGCTTCAGGCCACCCTGAGAACAGGGCTGCACACACGAGCACATTGTCATACACTTCTACCTCGGGTAGTTGTATGTTCTGCAGTGGGGAAGATAGAGGCCGGGCTTCAGGCCACCCTGAGAACAGGGCTACACACACGAGCACATTGTCATACACTTCTACCTTGGGTAGTTGTATGTTCTGCAGTGGGGAAGATACCGGCCGGGCTTCAGGCCACCCTGAGAACAGGTCTACACATACGAGCACATTGTCATACACTTCTACCTTGGGTAGTTGTATGTTCTGCAGCGGGGAAGATACCAGCCGGGCTTCAGGCCACCCTGAGAACAGGTCTACACATACAAGCACATTGTTATACTATTCTAACTCGGGTAGTTGTATGTTCTGCAGTGGGAAAGATACCGGCCGAGCTTCAGGCCACCCTGAGAACAGGGCTACACATATGAGCACATTGTTATACACTTCTACCTCGGGTAGTTGTATGTTCTGCAGTGGGGAAGATACCGGCCGGGCTTCAGGCCACCCTGAGAACAGGTCTACACACACGAGCACATTGTCATACACTTCTACCTTGGGTAGTTGTATGTTCTGCAGCGGGGAAGATACCAGCCGGGCTTCAGGCCACCCTGAGAACAGGTCTACACATACAAGCACATTGTTATACACTTCTACCTCGGGTAGTTGTATGTTCTGCAGTGGGGAAAATACAGGCCGGGCTTCAGGCCACCCTGAGAACAGGGCTACACACACGAGCACATTGTCATACACTTCTACCTTGGGTAGTTGTATGTTCTGCAGCGGGGAAGATACCAGCCGGGCTTCAGGCCACCCTGAGAACAGGTCTACACATACAAGCACATTGTTATACACTTCTACCTCGGGTAGTTGTATGTTCTGCAGTGGGAAAGATACCGGCCGGGCTTCAGGCCACCCTGAGAACAGGGCTACACACACGAGCACATTGTCATACACTTCTACCTCGGGTAGTTGTATGTTCTGCAGTGGGGAAGATACAGGCCGGGCTTCAGGCCACCCTGAGAACAGGGCTACACACACGAGCACATTGTCATACACTTCTACCTCGGGTAGTTGTATGTTCTGCAGTGGGGAAGATACCGGCCGGGCTTCAGGCCACCCTGAGAACAGGTCTACACATACGAGCACATTGTCATACACTTCTACCTCGGGTAGTTGTATGTTCTGCAGTGGGGAAGATACCGGCCGGGCTTCAGGCCACCATGAGAACAGGTCTACACACACGAGCACATTGTCATACACTTCTACCTCGGGTAGTTGTATGTTCTGCAGTGGGGAAGATACAGGCCGGGCTTCAGGCCACCCTGAGAACAGGGCTACACACACGAGCACATTGTCATACACTTCTACCTCGGGTAGTTGTATGTTCTGCAGTGGGGAAGATACCGGCCGGGCTTCAGGCCACCCTGAGAACAGGTCTACACATACGAGCACATTGTCATACACTTCTACCTCGGGTAGTTGTATGTTCTGCAGTGGGGAAGATACCGGCCGGGCTTCAGGCCACCATGAGAACAGGTCTACACATACGAGCACATTGTCATACACTTCTACCTCGGGTAGTTGTATGTTCTGCAGTGGGGAAGATACCGGCCGGGCTTCAGGCCACCCTGAGAACAGGGCTACACACACGAGCACATTGTCATACACTTCTACCTCGGGTAGTTGTATGTTCTGCAGTGGGGAAGATACCGGCCGGGCTTCAGGCCACCCTGAGAACAGGTCTACACATACGATCACATTGTTATACACTTCTACCTCGGGTAGTTGTATGTTCTGCAGTGGGAAAGATACCGGCCGGGCTTCAGGCCACCCTGAGAACAGGGCTACACACACGAGCACATTGTTATACACTTCTACCTCGGGTAGGTGTATGTTCTGCAGTGGGAAAGATACCGGCCGGGCTTCAGGCCACCCTGAGAACAGGTCTACTCACGCGAGCACATTGTTATACACTTCTACCTCGGGTAGGTGTATGTTCTGCAGTCGCTGGGATGGGTAATCTGGCCGGGCTGCACTTTTCACAGGTACCTTTGCTGTTTTACCTATGTCATGCCGTGCGCACATCATGCCGGCTGCTACAAACCTAGCGGTGGCATTATTGTAACCAGGGACAAGCCAATTTACTGACACCTGGCTGCACATACCCTTGTTGTCAGTTCTGACTTCTCTTACGTTCTCAATTGGCTTACCCCATGATCCAATAAAGTTCCTACTACCAATGGACCCATAATTGTGGGCGATGCCAAAAGCGTACCTAGAGTCAGTGTAAATGTCGGCTGTCTTACCTTGTGCCAGGTTACAGCCTCAGCGAGCACCTCCAGCTCTGCTCCTTGAGATGAATGAGAAGGTGAGAGCGGTTTCTGGATTATTTACCTGGTGCCTCGTATCCTGTCTTGTACATACTGTATATGATGAAGTATTTCTACATTACAAATTGACATTAAAAACCCATGTCACATATAGATAGAACATTTCAAAGGGGGGCGTCTTCATTCTCAAAAATAAAAACAAATGTTATACACTTCTCCACACTCATCTGATAATCCAGAACACTGTGAGAATCTCACTTATCAGGTTCTGTAAATACTTGATTAATACAAAAACAAATAAAAATTACTAAAATCCCTGACATGTATGGGGATTGTATGATGTGTATGGTAAATGTATGGTGAATGTGTAGTGTGTATGGTGAATGTATGGTGTGTATGGTGATTGCATGGTGAATGTATGGTGTGTATGTTGATTGATTGTATGGTGAATGTATGGTGTGTATGGGGATTGTATGGTGAGTATGATGATTGTATGGTAAATGTATGGTGTGTATGTTGATTGATTGTATGGTGAATGTATGGTGATTGTATGGTGTGTATGGTGATTGCATAATGTGTATGGTGAATGTATGGTGTGTATGGTGATTGCGTGTATGGTGAATGGTGTGTATTGTGATTGTATGGTGTGTATGGTGATTGTATGGTGAATGTATGGTGTGTATGTTGATTGATTGTATGGTGAATGTATGGTGATTGTATGGTGTGTATGGTGATTGCATAATGTGTATGGTGAATGTATGGTGTGTATGGTGATTGCGTGTATGGTGAATGGTGTGGATTGTGATTGTATGGTGTGTATGGTGATTGTATGGTGAATGTATGGTGAATGTATGGTGAATATATAGTGTGCAGGGTGACTGTATGGTATGTATGGTGATTGTATGGTGATTGTATGATGTGTATGGTGATTGTATGGTGTATATGGTGATTGCATAATGTGTATGGTGAATGTATGGTGTGTATGGTGATTGCGTGTATGGTGAATGGTGTGCATTGTGATTGTATGGTGTGTATGGTGATTGTATGGTGAATGTATGGTGAATGTATGGTGAATATATAGTGTGCAGGGTGACTGTATGGTATGTATGGTGATTGTATGGTGATTGTATGATGTGTATGGTGATTGTATGGTGTATATGGTGATTGCATAATGTGTATGGTGAATGTATGGTGTGTATGGTGATTGCGTGTATGGTGAATGGTGTGTATTGTGATTGTGTGGTGTGTATGGTGATTGTATTGTGAATGTATGGTGAATGTATGGTGAATGTATGGTGATTGTATGGTGTGTGTATGGTGTGTATGGTGATTGTTTGGTGAATTTATAGTGTGTATGGTAAATGTATGGTAAATGTATGGTGTGTATGGTGATTGTATGGTGTGTGTGTGTGTGTATGGTGTGTATTGTGATTGTATGGTGAATGTATGGTGTGTATGGGGAATGTATGGTGCGTATGGTGATTATATGGTAATTGTATGGTGTGTATGGTGATTGTATGGTGATTGTATGGTGGTTGTATGGTGATTGTATGGTAATTGCATAGTGTGTATGGTGATTGTATGGTGGTTGTATGGTGATTGTATGGTGTGTATGGTGATTGTATGGTGGTTGTATGGTGATTTTAAAATGTGTATGGTGATTGTATGGCAATTGTATGGTGTGTATGGTGATTGTATCATGTGTATGGTAAATGTATGGTTTGTATAATGATGGATTGTATGGTGAATTTATGGTGTGTATGGTGATTGTATGTTGTGTATGATGATTGTATGGTTTGTATGGTGATTGTATGGTGTTTATGGTGATTGTATGTTGTGCACGATGATTGATTGTATGGTGAATGGTGTTTATGGTGATTGTGTGTGTGTGTTTGTGTGTGTGTGTGTGTGTGTGTGTATAATGATTGTATGGTGTGTATGGTGATTGTATCAGGTGTATGGTGATTGTATGATGTGTGTATGGTGATTGCATGGTGTGTGTGTGTGTGTATAGTGATTGTATGGTGAATGCATGGTGTGTATGGTGAATGTATGGTGTGTATGGTGATTGTATGGTGGATGTATGGTGTGTATGGTTATTGTATGGTGAATGTATGTTGATTGTATGTTGTGTGTGTGTATGGTGATTGTATGGTGTGTGTATGGTGATTGTATGGTGTGTGTGTATGGTGATTGTATGGTGTGTGTATGGTGATTGCATGCTGTGTGTATGGTGATTGTATGGTGAATGTATGGTTTGTATGGTGATTGTATGGTGAATGTATGGTGATTGTATGGTGATTGAATTGTCAATGTATGGTGTGTATGGGAAATGTATGGTGTGTATGGTGATTATATGGTGATTGTATGGTAATTGTATGGTGTGTATGGTGTGTATGGTAATTGTATGGTGGTTGTATGGTGATGATATGATGATTGTATGGTAATTGTATGGTGATTGTATGGTGGTTGTATGGTGATTGTATGGTGTGTATGGTGATTGTATGGTGGTTGTATGGTAATTGTATGGTGTATATGGTGAATGTATGTTGTGCACGATGATTGATTGTATGGTGAATGGTGTTTATGGTGATTGTATGGTGGATGTATGGTGTGTATGGTGTGTATGGTGATTGTATGGTGAATATATGGTGAATGTATGTTGACTGTATGTTGTGTGTGTGTATTTGATTGCATGCTGTGTGTATGGTGATTGTATGGTGTGTGTATGGTGATTGTATGCTGTGTGTATGATGATTGTATGGTGTGTGCGTGTATGGTGATTGTATGGTGTGTGTATGGTGATTGTATGGTGTGTGTATGGTGATTGTATGGTGTGTGTGTGTGTGTGTGGTGATTGCATGCTGTGTGTATGGTGATTGTATGGTGAATGTATTGTTTGTATGGTGATTGTATGGTGAATGTATGGTTTGTATGGTGATTGTATGGTGAATGTATGGTGTGTATGAGGAATGTATGGTGTGTATGGTGATTATATGGTGATTGTATAGTAATTGTATGGTGTGTATGTTGTGTATGATGATTGTATTGTGTGTATGGTGATTGTATGGTGGTTGTATGGTGATTATATGTTGCTTGTATGGTAATTGTATGGTGTGTATGGTGATTGTATGGTTTTTATGGTGGTTGTATGGTAATTGTATGGTGTATATGGTGATTGTATAATGTGTATGGTGAATGTATGGTGTGTATGGTGATTGCGTGTATGGTGAATGGTGTGTATTGTGATTGTATGGTGTGTATGTTGATTGTATGGTGAATGTATGGTGCGTATGGTGATAGTATGTTATGTATGGTATGTATGTTGATTGCATGTTATGTATGGGGAATGTATGATGTGTATGGTGAATGTATGGTGTGTATGGTGAATATATGCTGTGTATGGTGAATGTATGGTGTGTATGGTGATTGTATGGTGAATGTATGGTGAATGTATGTTGATTGTATGTTGTGTGTGTGTGTATGTTGATTGCATGCTGTGTGTATGGTGATTGTATGGTGTGTGTATGGTGATTGTATGCTGTGTGTATGATGATTGTATGGTGTGTGTGTGTGTGTGTGTGTGTGTATGGTGATTGTATGGTGTGCGTGTATGGTGATTGCATGCTGTGTGTATGGTGATTGTATGGTGAATGTATGGTTTGTATGGTGATTGTATGGTGAATGTATGGTTTGTATGGTGATTGTATGGTGAATGTATGGTGTGTATGGGGAATGTATGCTGTGTATGGGGATTATATGGTGATTGTATGGTAATTGTATGGTGTGTATGGTGATTGTATGGTGGTTTTATGGTGATTGTATGGTGATTGTATGGTAATTGTATGGTGTGTATGGTGATTGTATTGTGGTTGTATGGTGATTGTATGGTGTGTATGGTGATTGTATGGTAATTGCATGGTGTATATGGTGAATGTATGTTGTGCACGATGATTGATTGTATGGTGAATGGTGTTTATGGTGATTGTATGGTGTGTGTGTGTGTGTGTATAATGATTGTAGGGTGTGTATGGTGTTTGTATCGGGTGTATGGTGATTGTATGATGTGTGTATGGTGATTGTATGGTGTGTGTATGGTGATTGTATGGTGAATGCATGGTCTGTATGGTGAATGTATGGTGTGTATGGTGATTGTATGGTGGATGTATGGTGTGTTTGGTAATTGTATGGTGAATGTATGGTGAATGTATGTTGACTGTATGTTGTGTGTATGTATGTTGATTGCATGCTGTGTGTATGGTGATTGTATGGTGTGTGTATGGTGATTGTATGCTGTGTGTATGATGATTGTGTAAAGGATCTGCCAGGCACTTCTGTGTATAGGCCCATAGGTAATCAGTCTGCACCTGGTTCTATGTCTCTGAGACTGACTCCATCTTCCACCACTCAGGATGGCAGGCTTAGGAGTGGGAGAGCCTATCGCAGCCTTGCCAGACGGAGCTAGCTCCCGCCCTCTGTCTATTTATACCTGCCTTTCCTGTTCCTCCTTTGCTTGTGATTCTTCTCGTGTGGTTTCCTGGCCTTGCTGCAGCTCCTAGCTATTTGACCTTGCTTCATACTGACCCCGGCTTTCTGACTACTCTCCTGCTCTGCGTTTGGTACCTCGTACATTCCTGGTTTGACTCGGCTCGTTCACCTCTCTTGTTGCTCACGGTGTTGCCGTGGGCAACTGCCCCATTTCCCTTTGCTTGTGTCCCCTTGTCCGTTTGTCTGTCGTGCACCTACTGAGCGTAGGGACCGTCGTCCAGTTGTACCCCGTCGCCTAGGGCGGGTCGTTGCAAGTAGGCAGGGACTGAGTGGTGGGTAGATTAGGGCTCACTGTCTGTTCCCCTACCCCCCTGTCATTACAGATTGTATTGTGTGTGTGTATGGTGATTGTATGGTGTGTGTATGGTGATTGTATGGTGTGTGTATGGTGATTGTATGGTGTCTGTATGTGTGTGTGTGTGTGTGTGTGTGTGTGTGTGTGTGGTGATTGCATGCTGTGTGTATGGTGATTGTATGGTGAATGTATGGTTTGTATGGTGATTGTATGGTGAATGTATGGTTTGTATGGTGATTGTATGGTCAATGTATGGTGTGTATGGGGAATGTATGGTGTGTATGGTGATTATATGGTGATTGTATGGTAATTGTATGGTGTGTATGGTGATTGTATGGTTTTTTATGTTGTTGTATGGTAATTGTATGGTGTATATGGTGATTGTATAATGTGTATGGTGAATGTATGGTGTGTATGGTGATTGCGTGATTGGTGAATGGTGTGTATTGTGATTGTATGGTGTGTATGTTTATTGTATGGTGAATGTACGGTGTGTATGGTGATAGTATGTTATGTATGGTATGTATGTTGATTGTATGATGTGTATGGTGTGTATGGTGAATGTATGCTGTGTATGGTGAATGTATGGTGTGTATGGTGATTGTATGGTGGATGTATGGTGTGTATGGTGATTGTATGGTGAATGTATGTTGATTGTATGTTGTGTGTGTGTATGTTGATTGCATGCTGTGTGTATGGTGATTGTATGGTGTGTGTATGGTGATTGTATGCTGTGTGTATGATGATTGTATGGTGTGTGTGTGTATGATGATTGTATGGTGTGTGTATGGTGATTGCATGCTGTGTGTATGGTGATTGTATGGTGAATGTATGGTTTGTATGGTGATTGTATGGTGAATGTATGGTTTGTATGGTGATTGTATGGTGAATGTATGGTGTGTATGGGGAATGTATGGTGATTATATGGTGATTGTATGGTAATTGTATGGTGTGTATGGTGTGTATGGGGAATGTATGGTGGTTTTATGGTGATTATATGGTGATTGTATGGTGTGTATAGTGATTGTATGGTGGTTGTATGGTGATTGTATGGTGTGTATGGTGATTGTATGGTGGTTGTATGGTAATTGCATGGTGTATATGGTGAATGTATGTTGTGCACAATGATTGATTGTATGGTAAATGGTGTTTATGGTGATTGTATGGTGTGTGTGTGTGTGTGTGTGTGTGTGTGTGTGTGTGTGTGTGTGTGTATAATGATTGTATGGTGTGTATGGTGATTGTATCGGGTGTATGGTGATTGTATGATGTGTGTATGGTGATTGTATGGTGAATGCATGGTGTGTATGGTGAATGTATGGTGTGTATGGTGATTGTATGGTTTTTATGGTGGTTGTATGGTAATTGTATGGTGTATATGGTGATTGTATAATGTGTATGGTGAATGTATGGTGTGTGTGGTGATTGCGTGTATGGTAAATGGTGTGTATTGTGATTGTATGGTGTGTATGTTGATTGTATGGTGAATGTATGGTGCGTATGGTGATAGTATGTTATGTATGGTATGTATGTTGATTGCATGTTATGTATGGGGAATGTATGATGTGTATGATGAATGTATGGTGTGTATGGTGAATGTATGCTGTGTATGGTGATTGTATGGTGGATGTATGGTGTGTATGGTTATTGTATGGTGAATGTATGTTGACTGTATGTTGTGTGTGTGTATGTTGATTGCATGCTGTGTGTATGGTGATTGTATGGTGTGTGTATGGTGATTGTATGCTGTGTGTATGATGATTGTGTAAAGGATCTGCCAGGCACTTCTGTGTATAGGCCCATGGGTAATCAGTCTGCACCTGGTTCTTTGTCTCTGAGACTGACTCCATCTTCCACCACTCAGGATGGCAGGCTTAGGAGTGGGAGAGCCTATCGCAGCCTGGCCAGACGGAGCTAGCTCCCGCCCTCTGTCTATTTATACCTGCCTTTCCTGTTCCTCCTTTGCTTGTGATTCTTCTCGTGTGGTTTCCTGGCCTTGCTGCAGCTCTTAGCTATTTGACCTTGCTTCATACTGACCCCGGCTTTCTGACTACTCTCCTGCTCTGCGTTTGGTACCTCGTACATTCCTGGTTTGACTCGGCTCGTTCACCTCTCTTGTTGCTCACGGTGTTGCCGTGGGCAACTGCCCCATTTCCCTTTGCTTGTGTCCCCTTGTCCGTTTGTCTGTCGTGCACCTACTGAGCGTAGGGACCGTCGCCCAGTTGTTCCCCGTCGCCTAGGGCGGGTCGTTGCAAGTAGGCAGAGACTGAGTGGTGGGTAGATTAGGGCTCACTGTCTGTTCCCCTACCCCCCTGTCATTACAGATTGTATGGTGTGTGTGTATGGTGATTGTATGGTGTGTGTATGGTGATTGTATGGTGTGTGTATGGTGATTGTATGGTGTGTGTGTGTGTGTGTGTGTGTGTGTGTGTGTATGGTGATTGCATGCTGTGTGTATGGTGATTGTATGGTGAATGTATGGTTTGTATGGTGATTGTATGGTGAATGTATGGTTTGTATGGTGATTTTATGGTGAATGTATGGTGTGTATGGGGAATGTATGGTTTATATGGTGATTGTATGGTAATTGTATGGTGTGTATGGTGATTGTATTGTGTGTATGGTGATTGTATGGTGATTATATGTTGATTGTATGGTAATTGTATGGTGTGTATGGTGATTGTATGGTTTTTATGGTGTATGGTAATTGTATGGTGTATATGGTGATTGCGTGTATGGTGAATGGTGTGTATGGTGATTGTATGGTGTTTGTATAGTGAATGCATGGTGTGTATGGTGAATGTATGGTGTGTATGGTGATTGTATGGTGAATGTATGGTGTGTATGGTGTGTATGGGGAATGTATGATGTGTATGGTGAATGTATGGTGTGTATGGTGAATGTATGCTGTGTATGGTGAATGCATGGTGTGTATGGTCATTGTATGGTGGATGTATGGTGTGTATGGTGATTGTATGGTGAATGTATGGTGAATGTATGTTGATTGTATGTTGTGTGTGTATGTTGATTGCATGCTGTGTGTATGGTGTGTGTATGGTGATTGTATGCTGTGTGTATGATGATTGTATGGTGTGTGTGTGTGTGTGTGTGTGTATGGTGATTGTATGATGTGTGTATGGTGATTGTAAGGTGAATGCATGCTGTGTATGGTGAATGTATGGTGTGTATGGTGATTGTATGGTGGATGTATGGTGTGTATGGTGATTGTATGGTGAATGTATGGTGAATGTATGTTGATTGTATGTTGTGTGTGTATGTTGATTGCATGCTGTGTGTATGGTGATTGTATGGTGTGTGTGTGTATGGTGATTGTATGCTGTGTGTATGATGATTGTATGGTGTGTGTGTATGGTGATTGTATGGTGTGTGTATGGTGATTGCATGCTGTGTGTATGGTGATTGTATGGTGAATGTATGGTGAATGTATGTTGATTGTATGTTGTGTGTGTGTATGTTGATTGCATGCTGTGTGTATGGTGTGTGTATGGTGATTGTATGCTGTGTGTATGATGATTGTATGGTGTGTGTGTGTGTGTGTGTATGGTGATTGTATGATGTGTGTATGGTGATTGTATGGTGAATGCATGCTGTGTATGGTGAATGTATGGTGTGTATGGTGATTGTATGGTGGATGTATGGTGTGTATGGTGATTGTATGGTGAATGTATGGTGAATGTATGTTGATTGTATGTTGTGTGTGTGTATGTTGATTGCATGCTGTGTGTATGGTGATTGTATGGTGTGTGTGTATGGTGATTGTATGCTGTGTGTATGATGATTGTATGCTGTGTGTGTGTGTATGGTGATTGTATGGTGTGTGTATGGTGATTGTATGTTGAATGTATGGTGATTGTATGTTGAATGTATGGTGAATGTATGTTGATTGTATGTTGTGTGTGTGTATGTTGATTGCATGCTGTGTGTATGGTGATTGTATGCTGTGTGTATGATGATTGTATGGTGTGTGTGTGTGTGTGTGTGTATGGTGATTGTATGATGTGTGTATGGTGATTGTATGGTGAATGCATGCTGTGTATGGTGAATGTATGGTGTGTATGGTGATTGTATGGTGGATGTATGGTGTGTATGGTGATTGTATGGTGAATGTATGGTGAATGTATGTTGATTGTATGTTGTGTGTGTGTATGTTGATTGCATGCTGTGTGTATGGTGATTGTATGGTGTGTGTGTATGGTGATTGTATGGTGTGTGTGTGTGTATGGTGATTGCATGGTGTGTGTATGGTGATTGCATGCTGTGTGTATGGTGATTGTATGGTGAATGTATGGTTTGTATGGTAATTGTATGGTGAATGTATGGTTTGTATGGTGAATGTATGGTGTGTATGGTGATTATATGGTGATTGTATGGTAATTGTATGGTGTGTTTGGTGTGTATGGTGATTGTATGGTGGTTTTATGGTGATTATATGGTGTGCATGGTGATTGTATGGTGGTTGCATGGTGATTGTATGGTGTGTATGGTGATTGTATGGTGGTTGTATGGTAATTGCATGGTGTATATGGTGAATGTATGTTGTGCACGATGATTGATTGTATGGTGAATGGTGTTTATGGTGATTGTATGGTGTGTGTGTGTGCATAATGATTGTATGGTGTGTATGGTGATTGTATCGGGTGTATGGTGATTGTATGATGTGTGTATGGTGATTGTATGGTGAATGCATGGTGTGTATGGTGAATGTATGGTGTGTATGGTGATTGTATGGTTTTTATGGTGGTTGTATGGTAATTGTATGATGTATATGGTGATTGTATAATGTGTATGGTGAATGTATGGTGTGTATGGTGATTGCGTGTATGGTGAATGGTGTGTATTGTGATTGTATGGTGTGTATGTTGATTGTATGGTGAATGTATGGTGCATATGGTGATAGTATGTTATGTATGGTATGTATATTGATTGCATGTTATGTATGGGGAATGTATGATGTGTATGGTGAATGTATGGTGTGTATGGTGAATGTTTGCTGTGTATGGTGTGTATGGTGATTGTATGGTGTGTATGGTGAATGTTTGCTGTGTATGGTGTGTATGGTGATTGTATGGTGTGTATGGTGAATGTATGGTGAATGTATGTTGATTGTATGTTGTGTGTGTGTATGTTGATTGCATGCTGTGTTTATGGTGATTGTATGGTGTGTGTGTATGGTGATTGTATGCTGTGTGTGTGATGGTGCATTATGTGTGGTTTATTGTGAGTCCTCAGCAGAGAGGGATGACTCTCTAATCAAGTACCACATGTCATGTCTCCAGCCTATGGACAATCAGACGAGTCAGAGATGAAGTCCACAAGACCTAAAGTGTTGTTATTGTCCAGTCCCCACAGGGGGTCATCAGGAGGCACCACAGTTATATTCAGCTCAGGTGCAGACCAGCAAACAAAGGTGATCCAATTATCTTCCCCATTGTGTCCTCATCCTGGCTGTGTCAATCCACATAATAGCACAAAGGACCACAACTCAAATACAGACCGTGAAACTGAAAAGATGTTCCTCCCCCTGGCGAGATATAAGGGCTTGTCTTGGGGAGGATGGAGATCTTCTGGATTTAGACCTGAAGGAGAGTTGAAGCTGAGGCCAGCACTCTGAAGATGTTCCTGTGACTACCTTATTTTGTGGACTGTGTGTTGTTCCTGCATTGAACGTGACTTGTTCTGTCAACATTGGATGCAATAAACCCTGTTGGAGTTGCCCTGTCGTCTCTGGCTCTGTTGATCGTGTATTAATGTAACGAACCCCATGACAACTGGTGTCAGAAGTGGGATCAACAGAGTGCAGGAGAGATGGACAGAGGTCTGCACACCAGGATGTCTATCGTGAGGAGAGCAATTGTGTTTTACCAGGAGGCAATGGACTGCCTTGGACCAAAGTTTACAGAAGACATTGAATGTTGGGCTTGGGATAAGTCTCTGACTATGGCAAGGAAGGAACAAGTTCTTGTGCGAGCTCGGGAGTTGCACCAGGAGACCATGGATGCTCTGGGATGTTTGGCCTCCAACGATGATAAGTTCTGGGACTGGGACTGGAATTGGTGTCTGGCAACAGCGGAGCGAGAGGTGCCGCAAACATGGTGTGAACGGCCAGCACAGTGTTATAAGGATTGTGCTGCTGCTCCAGGCTCTGATCGCTACAGATCTCCAGAGAAAGCTCCAGAGTGTCCTGAGGTGAGTGATGTGACGTCTGTGGGCAGCTTATACCATAAGACATGGGAGAACCAGGAGGAAGTAAAGGATTCTGGGCTTGATTCAGGACCGGAAGGAGTGCATACAAAGAATGTCAGTGTATCTGCAGAAACGGGTCCTGTGGATGATGAAGATGCAGGAGATGTGGCTAGCATTCGTGTGGATGATGAAGATACAGGAGATATAACTAGCACTGGTGTGGATGATGAGGACACAGGCGATATAACTAGCACTAGACCTCCTGAAATCTTTGGCACTGAGATCACCAGTGCCAGTTCTGAAAGCCCAACTGAGGTTAAGTCACATGATACAGCCCCACTAGTGAGCAATGATGTTTGTGCTTCTCCTGGCAATGTGTTTCCTGCATTCCCTTCACCCCAGGATTTCCAAGAGGTTGAGGAACCCAACTGTATTGTTACCTTGAGGTCTGATTTGTCTGAGTCCAATGATTATGGGGATGTTACAGTCAGTATTGACTCTCCAGGCAAACAGTCTTCCAACATGGATGAGGATGACACTGGAGTGTCAGCGAGTTCTAAGGTGGAAGAAGGATCATTGGAAGAGCAGGTCTGCGAAGGACAACAAGACACTGGTCCCAACAGCAGTGGTGACCTTCATGATGGTGAGACTTCAGACCCTTTTCAAATATGCCCAAGGCCCTTGTTTTCTAAAAACGGTTTGACTTCTATCTCCCCATCTACTGCCACCAAATTCTCAGGATTCACTACAATTCGGAACAGTGACTATATTTTTTGGTATGATCTTTGCCTGGGTGATGGGTCAGATAGTAGGCCTGCATTGCCCAATATATGGTGGTGGGATGCAGTGGGGAGGAAAGTGTCTGCATGGACCATGCGGAGAACTGTAAACTGGATAAAAGGTCCCAAGAAACCTCCAGACCCCAGAGACTCCATCTCACGGGCTGGACGGTCCTGGAGGCCACCGGATCAGCTCTTCCAAAGCGAACAGATGATGTGGAACTTTTGTGGAAGTGTCTTGAACTTTGGGGTTGTGTTTCCAGATATTGCTCTTAGCCCCGGATGTAAATGTGCACTGGACTTTCTTTACAGCCTGTGGACTGTTCTTATTGAACTGTAATAAATGGCTTATGAGTGAGGTGGCCAGCGGCCTGTGTAGGCCACATGGCCAGCTCACTTATTATATGAGGGGAGAGGTTGTGATGGTGCATTATGTGTGGTTTATTGTGAGTCCTCAGCAGAGAGGGATGACTCTCTAATCAAGTACCACATGTCATGTCTCCAGCCTATGGACAATCAGACGAGTCAGAGATGAAGTCCACAAGACCTAAAGTGTTGTTATTGTCCAGTCCCCACAGGGGGTCATCAGGAGGCACCACAGTTATATTCAGCTCAGGTGCAGACCAGCAAACAAAGGTGATCCAATTATCTTCCCCATTGTGTCCTCATCCTGGCTGTGTCAATCCACATAATAGCACAAAGGACCACAACTCAAATACAGACCGTGAAACTGAAAAGATGTTCCTCCCCCTGGCGAGATATAAGGGCTTGTCTTGGGGAGGATGGAGATCTTCTGGATTTAGACCTGAAGGAGAGCTGAAGCTGAGGCCAGCACTCTGAAGATGTTCCTGTGACTACCTTATTTTGTGGACTGTGTGTTGTTCCTGCATTGAACGTGACTTGTTCTGTCAACATTGGATGCAATAAACCCTGTTGGAGTTACCCTGTCGTCTCTGGCTCTGTTGATCGTGTATTAATGTAACGAACCCCATGACAGTGTGTATGATGATTGTATGGTGTGTGTGTGTGTATGGTGATTGTATGGTGTGTGTATGGTGATTGCATGCTGTGTGTATGGTGATTGTATGGTTTGTATGGTGATTGTATGGTGATTGTATGGTGAATGTATGGTTTGTATGGTGATTGTATGGTGAATGTATGGTGTGTATGGGGAATGTATGGTGTGTATGGGGATTATATGGTGATTGTATGGTAATTGTATGGTGTGTATGGTGATTTTATGGTGATTATATGGTGATTGTATGGTGATTGTATGGTAATTGTATGGTGTGTATGGTGGTTGTATGGTGATTGTATGGTGTGTATGGTGATTGTATGGTGGTTGTATGGTAATTGCATGGTGTATATGGTGAATGTATGTTGTGCACGATGATTGATTGTATGGTGAATGGTGTTTATGGTGATTGTATGGTGTGTGTGTGTGTGTATAATGATTGTATGGTGTGTATGGTGTTTGTATCGGGTGTATGGTGATTGTATGGTGTGTGTATGGTGATTGTATGGTGTGTGTATGGTGAATGCATGGTGTGTATGGTGAATGTATGGTGTGTATGGTGATTGTATGGTGGATGTATGGTGTGTATGGTGATTGTATGGTGAATGTATGGTGAATGTATGTTGTGTGTATGTATGTTGATTGCATGCTGTGTGTATGGTGATTGTATGGTGTGTGTATGGTGATTGTATGCTGTGTGTATGATGATTGTGTAAAGGATCTGCCAGGCACTTCTGTGTATAGGCCCATGGGTAATCAGTCTGCACCTGCTTCTATGTCTCTGAGACTGACTCCATCTTCCACCACTCAGGATGGCAGGCTTAGGAGTGGGAGAGCCTATCGCAGCCTGGCCAGACGGAGCTAGCTCCCACCCTCTGTCTATTTATACCTGCCTTTCCTGTTCCTCCTTTGCTTGTGATTCTTCTCGTGTGGTTTCCTGGCCCTGCTGCAGCTCCTAGCTATTTGACCTTGCTTCATACTGACCCCGGCTTTCTGACTACTCTCCTGCTCTGCGTTTGGTACCTCGTACATTCCTGGTTTGACTCGGCTCGTTCACCTCTCTTGTTGCTCACGGTGTTGCCGTGGGCAACTGCCCCATTTCCCTTTGCTTGTGTCCCCTTGTCCGTTTGTCTGTCGTGCACCTACTGAGCATAGGGACCGTCGGTCAGTTGTACCCCGTCGCCTAGGGCGGGTCGTTGCAAGTAGGCAGGGACTGAGTGGTGGGTAGATTAGGGCTCACTGTCTGTTCCCCTACCCCCCTGTCATTACAGATTGTATGGTGTGTGTGTGTATGGTGATTGTATGGTGTGTGTATGGTGATTGTATGGTGTATGTATGGTGATTGTATGGTGTGTGTGTGTGTGTGTGTGTGTATGGTGATTGCATGCTGTGTGTATGGTGATTGTATGGTGAATGTATGGTTTGTATGGTGATTGCATGGTGAATATATGGTTTGTATGGTGATTTTATGGTGAATGTATGGTTTGTATGGTGATTGTATGGTGAACGTATGGTTTGTATGGTGATTTTATGGTGAATGTATGGTGTGTATGGGGAATGTATGGTTTATATGGTGATTGTATGGTGTGTATGGTGTGTATGGTGATTGTATTGTGTGTATGGTGATTGTATGGTGGTTGTATGGTGATTATATGTTGATTGTATGGTAATTGTATGGTGTGTATGGTGATTGTATGGTTTTTATGGTGTTGTATGGTAATTGTATGGTGTATATGGTGATTGCGTGTATGGTGAATGG
Organism: Rhinoderma darwinii; assembly: GCF_050947455.1. Taxonomy (NCBI): domain Eukaryota; kingdom Metazoa; phylum Chordata; class Amphibia; order Anura; family Rhinodermatidae; genus Rhinoderma; species Rhinoderma darwinii. The sequence goes on from NW_027464272.1 coordinate 80,834, forward strand.
TGTGTATGGTGATTGTATGGTGTTTGTATGGTGAATGAATGGTGTGTATGGTGAATGTATGGTGTGTATGGTGATTGTATGGTGGATGTATGGTGTGTATGGTGATTGTATGGTGAATGTATGGTGAATGTATGTTGTGTGTATGTATGTTGATTGCATGCTGTGTGTATGGTGATTGTATGGTGTGTGTATGGTGATTGTATGCTGTGTGTATGATGATTGTGTAAAGGATCTGCCAGGCACTTCTGTGTATAGGCCCATGGGTAATCAGTCTGCACCTGCTTCTATGTCTCTGAGACTGACTCCATCTTCCACCACTCAGGATGGCAGGCTTAGGAGTGGGAGAGCCTATCGCAGCCTGGCCAGACGGAGCTAGCTCCCGCCCTCTGTCTATTTATACCTGCCTTTCCTGTTCCTCCTTTGCTTGTGATTCTTCTCGTGTGGTTTCCTGGCCCTGCTGCAGCTCCTAGCTATTTGACCTTGCTTCATACTGACCCCGGCTTTCTGACTACTCTCCTGCTCTGCGTTTGGTACCTCGTACATTCCTGGTTTGACTCGGCTCGTTCACCTCTCTTGTTGCTCACGGTGTTGCCGTGGGCAACTGCCCCATTTCCCTTTGCTTGTGTCCCCTTGTCCGTTTGTCTGTCGTGCACCTACTGAGCGTAGGGACCGTCGGTCAGTTGTACCCCGTCGCCTAGGGCGGGTCGTTGCAAGTAGGCAGGGACTGAGTGGTGGGTAGATTAGGGCTCACTGTCTGTTCCCCTACCCCCCTGTCATTACAGATTGTATGGTGTGTGTGTGTATGGTGATTGTATGGTGTGTGTATGGTGATTGTATGGTGTATGTATGGTGATTGTATGGTGTGTGTGTGTGTGTGTGTGTGTGTGTGTGTGTATGGTGATTGCATGCTGTGTGTATGGTGATTGTATGGTGAATGTATGGTTTGTATGGTGATTGTATGGTGAATATATGGTTTGTATGGTGATTTTATGGTGAATGTATGGTTTGTATGGTGATTGTATGGTGAACGTATGGTTTGTATGGTGATTTTATGGTGAATGTATGGTGTGTATGGGGAATGTATGGTTTATATGGTGATTGTATGGTAATTGTATGGTGTGTATGGTGTGTATGGTGATTGTATTGTGTGTATGGTGATTGTATGGTGGTTGTATGGTGATTATATGTTGATTGTATGGTAATTGTATGGTGTGTATGGTGATTGTATGGTTTTTATGGTGTTGTATGGTAATTGTATGGTGTATATGGTGATTGCGTGTATGGTGAATGGTGTGTATGGTGATTGTATGGTGTTTGTATGGTGAATGAATGGTGTGTATGGTGAATGTATGGTGTGTATGGTGATTGTATGGTGAATGTATGGTGTGTATGGTGTGTATGGGGAATGTATGATGTGTATGGTGAATGTATGGTGTGTATGGTGAATGTATGCTGTGTGTATGATGATTGTATGGTGTGTGTGTGTGTGTGTGTATGGTGATTGTATGATGTGTGTATGGTGATTGTATGGTGAATGCATGCTGTGTATGGTGAATGCATGGTGTGTATGGTGATTGTATGGTGGATGTATGGTGATTGTATGGTGAATGTATGGTGAATGTATGTTGATTGTATGTTGTGTGTGTGTATGTTGATTGCATGCTGTGTGTATGGTGTGTGTATGGTGATTGTATGCTGTGTGTATGATGATTGTATGGTGTGTGTGTGTGTGTATGGTGATTGTATGGTGTGTGTATGGTGATTGCATGCTGTGTGTATGGTGATTGTATGGTGAATGTATGGTTTGTATGGTGATTGTATGGTGAATGTATCGTTTGTATGGTGATTGTATGGTGAATGTATGGTGTGTATGGGGAATGTATGGTGTGTATGGTGATTATATGGTGATTGTATGGTAATTGTATGGTGTGTATGGTGATTTTATGGTGATTATATGGTGATTGTATTGTGTGTATGGTGATTGTATGGTGGTTGTATGGTGATTGTATGGTGTGTATGGTGATTGTATGGTGGTTGTATGGTAATTGCATGGTGTATATGGTGAATGTATGTTGTGCACGATGATTGATTGTATGGTGAATGGTGTTTATGGTGATTGCATGGTGTGTGTGTGTGTGTGTGTGTGTGTGTATAATGATTGTATGGTGTGTATGGTGATTGTATCGGGTGTATGGTGATTGTATGATGTGTGTATGGTGATTGTATGCTGAATGCATGGTGTGTATGGTGAATGTATGGTGTGTATGGTGATTGTATGGTGGATGTATGGTGTGTATGGTGATTGTATGGTGAATGTATGGTGAATGTATGTTGATTGTATGTTGTGTGTGTGTGTATGTTGATTGCATGCTGTGTGTATGGTGATTGTATAGTGTGTGTATGTGATTGTATGCTGTGTGTATGATGATTGTATGGTGTGTGTGTATGGTGATTGTATTGTGTGTGCATGGTAATTGCATGCTGTGTGTATGGTGATTGTATGGTGAATGTATGGTTTGTATGGTGATTGTATGGTGAATATATGGTTTGTATGGTGATTGTATGGTGAATATATGGTGTGTATGGGGAATGTATGGTGTGTATGGTGATTATATGTTGATTGTATGGTAATTGTATGGTGTATATGGTGATTGTATAATGTGTATGGTGAATGTATGGTGTGTATGGTGAATGGTGTGTATTGTGATTTTATGGTGTGTATGTTGATTGTATGGTGAATGTATGGTGTGTATGGTGATAGTATGTTATGTATGGTATGTATGTTGATTGCATGTTATGTATGGGGAATGTATGATGTGTATGGTGAATGTATGGTGTGTATGGTGATTGTATGGTGTGTGTATGGTATGTATGGTGATTGTTTGGTGAATTTATAGTGTGTATGGTAAATGTATGGTAAATGTGTGGTGTGTATGGTGATTGTATGGTGTGTGTGTGTGTGTGTGTGTATGGTGTGTATTGTGATTGTATGGTTGTATGGTGAATATATGGTGTTTATGGGGAATGTATGGTGTGTATGGTGATTATATGGTTATTGTATGGTAATTGTATGGTGTGTATGGTTATTGTATGGTGTGTATGGTGATTGTATGGTGGTTGTATGGTGATTATATGGTGATTGTATCGTAATTGCATGGTGTGTATGGTAATTGTATGGTGATTGTATGGTGGCTGTATGGTGATTGTATGGTGTGTATGGTGGTTGTATGTTGGTTGTATGGTGATTTTAAAATGTGTATGGTGATTGTATGCCAATTGTATGGTGTGTATTGTGATTGTATAATGTGTATGGTAAATGTATGGTGTGTATAATGATGGATTGTATGGTGCTTGTATGTTGTGTATGGTGATTGTATGGTTTGTATGGTGATTGTATGGTGTTTATGGTGATTGTATGGTATGTATGGTGAATGTATGGTGTGCATGATGATTGATTGTATGGTGAATGGTGTTTATGGTGATTGTATGTGTGTGTGTGTGTGTGTGTGTGTGTATTGATTGTATGGTGTGTATGGTGATTGTATCGGGTGTATGGTGATTGTATGATGTGTGTATGGTGATTGTATGATGTTTGTATGGTGAATGCATAGTGTGTATGGTGAATGTATGGTGTGTATGGTGATTGTATGGTGAATGTATGGTGTGTATGGTGATTGTATGGTGTGTATGGTGAATGTATAGTGAATCAATTCCTGAAAACACGCTCTATTGGGTAAGCTCTTGAAACAATTGAGAGGCATACTGGATCGTCAAACTCCGAACCATCACTCCTGACGGCCTGAATGACAATATCGAAACAGTTTGACAAGCATAACTCTAGTTCTCTTTTTAAACAATTGGTCCCATATTTTTTAACTCTTATTAACTTACACAATAATCTCCTTATCCCCTATAGAACTGGGTTCATAAACAATTATTCATATAAATATACCAACAAATTACCATCTCACACCGATACAGATCAATAAACAAGATATATATTGGTAAACAATAAGGTCCCCCCTTTCTCTGTCCCCAAACCACATTAGGGGGCCATACCTCAGAAGACAAACTGGGCTCGTCACGAGAAATGTCATAATTCGGCGCAATAAATTAGCCGCCCAGCGTGTTTAGAGAATATTCAAAATGTAATAATAAGGCTGGATTCACACGGGCATGTTCGGTCCTTAAAGGACGGAATGTATTTCGGCCGCAAGTCCCGGACCGAACACACTGCAGGGAGCCGGGCTCCTAGCATCACAGTTATGTACGACGCTAGGAGTCCCTGCATCTCCGTGGAACTACTGTCCTGTACTGAAATCATGATTACAGTACGGGACAGTTGTCCCGTAGCAAGGCAAGGACTCCTAGCGTCATACATAACTAAGATGCTAGGAGCCCGGCTCCCTGCAGTGTGTTTGGTCCGGGGCTTGCGGCCAAAATAAGTTTCATCCTTTAAGGACCGAACATGCCCGTGTGAATCCAGCCTAATACTAACATGGATTCCCAGCAGTAAATGGAAATACGTTCCGATCGATGACGCGGAGCGGCTCATAATAAATAGGTTATTTTAAAAAGTTTCAATATCTAATCACTAATTTACCATCTTTTAAATAAAGAAGTGAACTACTAATAAAATTCTCTTTTTCTGTGTTTGATGTGAGAGGTCAGACACATAAATCCTACTATGTCCTGACAACTAGCGCATTCCTGTGAAACAAAGTATCGAACCAGCTAAACAAAGTAGAGAACGGGCTAATAAAACTAGCGAACCAGCTAAAAAAAGTAAAGAACAAGCTGAACAAAGTAGCGAACCGGCTGAACAAAGTAGAGAACCAGCTAAACAAAGTAGCAAACACGCTGAAAAATGTAGAGAACCAGCTAAACAAAGTAGAAAACCAGCTAAACAAACTAGCAACCAGCTAAACAGTGTAGAGAACCAGCTAAACAAAGTAGAAAACCAGCTAAACAAAGTAGCAAACACGCTGAAAAATGTAGAGAACCAGCTAAACAAAGTAGAGAACCAGCTGAACAAAGTAGAGAACCAGCTAAACAAAGTAGCGAACCAGCTAAACAAAGTAGAGAACCAGCTAAACAAAGCAGCGAACCAGCTAAACAAAGTAGCGAACACGCTGAACAATGTAGAGAACCACTTAAACAAAGTAGCGAACACACTGACCAAAGTAGAGAACCAGCTTAACAAAGTAGTGAACCAGCTAAACAGTGTAGAGAACCAGCTGAACAAAGTAGAGAACCAGCTAAACAGTGTAGAGAACCAGCTAAACAAAGTAGAGAACCAGCTCTTCAAAGTAGAGAACCAGCTAAACAAAGTAGCGAACCAGCTGAACAAAGTAGCGAACCAGCTAAACAGTGTAGAGAACCAGCTAAACAAAGTAGAGAACCAGCTCTTCAAAGTAGAGAACCAGCAAAACAAAGTAGAGAACCAGCTTAACAAAGTAGTGAACCAGCTAAACAGTGTAGAGAACCAGCAGAACAAAGTAGAGAACCAGCTAAACAGTGTAGAGAACGAGCTAATAAAAGGAGAGAACCAGCGGAACAAAGTAGAGAACCAGCTAAACAAAGTAGAGAACCAGCTGAACAAAGTAGCGAACCAGCTAAACAAAGTAGCGAGCCAGCTAAACAAAGTAGCGAACCAGCTAAACAAAGTAGAGAACCAGCTAAACAAAGTAGCGAACACGCTGAACAAAGTAGAGAACCAGCAAAACAAAGTAGCGAACCAGCTAAAGAGTGTAGAGAACCAGCTAAACAAAGTAGCGAACCAGCTGAACAAAGTAGCGAACCAGCTAAATAAACTAGCAACCAGCTAAACAAACTAGCAATCAGCTGAACAAAGTAGAGAACCAGCTAAACAAAAAAAGAGAACCAGCTAAACAAAGTAGAGAACCAGCTGAACAAAGTAGAGAACCAGCTAAACAAACTAGCAACCAGCTAAACAGTGTAAAGAACCAGCTAAACAATGTAGAGAACGAGCTAATAAAAGTAGAGAACCAGCTGAATAAAGTAGAGAACCAGCTAAACAAAGTAGCGAACCAGCTAAACAATGAAGAGAACCAGCTAAACAAAGTAGCAACCAGCTAAACAAAGTAGCGAACCAGCTAAACAAAGTAGAGAACCAGCTAAACAAACTAGCGAACCAGCTAAACAGTGTAGAGAACCAGATAAACAAAGTAGCGAATAAGCTAAACAAACTAGTAACCAGCTAAACAAACTAGCAACCAGCTAAACAAACTAGCAACCAGCTAAACAAAGAAGTGAACACGCTGAACAAAGTAGAGAACCAGATGAACAAAGTAGAGAACAAGCAGAACAAAGTAGAGAACCAGCTAAACAGTGTAGAGAACCAGCTAAACAAACTAGCAACCAGCTAAACAAAGTAGCGAACCAGCTAAACAAAGTAGCGAACCAGCTAAACAAACTAGCAACCAGCTAAACAAACTAGCAACCAGCTAAACAGTGTAAAGAACCAGCTAAACAAAGTAGAGAACCAGCTAAACAAACTAGCAACCAGATAAACAATGTAGAGAACGAGCTAATAAAAGGAGAGAACCAGCGGAACAAAGTAGAGAACCAGCTAAACAAAAAAAGAGAACCAGCTAAACAAAGTAGAGAACCAGCTGAACAAAGTAGAGAACCAGCTAAACAAACTAGCAACCAGCTAAACAGTGTAAAGAACCAGCTAAACAATGTAGAGAACGAGCTAATAAAAGTAGAGAACCAGCTGAATAAAGTAGAGAACCAGCTAAACAAAGTAGCGAACCAGCTAAACAATGAAGAGAACCAGCTAAACAAAGTAGCAACCAGCTAAACAAAGTAGCGAACCAGCTAAACAAAGTAGAGAACCAGCTAAACAAACTAGCGAACCAGCTAAACAGTGTAGAGAACCAGATAAACAAAGTAGCGAATAAGCTAAACAAACTAGTAACCAGCTAAACAAACTAGCAACCAGCTAAACAAACTAGCAACCAGCTAAACAAAGAAGTGAACACGCTGAACAAAGTAGAGAACCAGATGAACAAAGTAGAGAACAAGCAGAACAAAGTAGAGAACCAGCTAGTGTAGAGAACCAGCTAAACAAACTAGCAACCAGCTAAACAAAGTAGCGAACCAGCTAAACAAAGTAGCGAACCAGCTAAACCAACTAGCAACCAGCTAAACAAACTAGCAACCAGCTAAACAGTGTAAAGAACCAGCTAAACAAAGTAGAGAACCAGCTAAACAAACTAGCAACCAGATAAACAATGTAGAGAACGAGCTAATAAAAGGAGAGAACCAGCGGAACAAAGTAGAGAACCAGCTAAACAAAGTAGCGAACCAGCTAAACAAAGTAGCGAACCAGCTAAACAAAGTAGCGAACCAGCTAAACAAAGTAGCAACCAGCTAAACAAAGTAGAGAACCAGCTAAACAAAATAGCGAACCAGATAAACAAAGTAGCGAACCATCTAAACAAACTAGTATCCAGCTAAACAAACTAGCAACCAGCTAAACAAACTAGATACCAGCTAAACAAACTAGCAACCAGCTAAACAAAGTAGCGAACCAGCTAAATAAAGAAGCGAACACGCTGAACAAAGTAGAGAACCAGATGAAAAAAGTAGAGAACCAGCGGAACAAAGTAGAGAACCAGCTAAACAAAGTAGAGAACGAGCTAAACAGTGTACAGAACCAGCTGAACAAAGTAGAAAACCAGCTAAACAAACTAGCAACCAGCTAAACGAAGTAGCAACCAGCTAAACAAAGTAGAGAACCAGCTAAACAAAGTAGCGAACCTGCTAAACAAAGTAGAGAAGCAGCTAAGCAAACTAGCAGCAATCTAAACAGTGTAGAGAACCAGCTAAACAAAGTAGTGAACCAGCTAAACAAAGTAGAGAACAAGCAGAACAAAGTAGAGAACCAGCTGAACAAAGTAGAGAACCAGCTGAACAAAGTAGAGAACCAGCTAAAAAGTGTAGAGAACCAGCTAAACAAAGTAGCGAACCAGCTAAACAAAGTAGCGAACCAGCTAAACAAACTAGTAACCAGCTAAACAGTGTAAAGAACCAGCTAAACAAAGTAGAGAACCAGCTAATAAAAGTAGAGAAACAGCTGAACAAAAAAGAGAACCAGATAAACAATGTAGAGAACGAGCTAATAAAAGGAGAGAACCAGCTGAACAAAGTAGAGTACCAGCTAAACAAAGTAGCGAACCAGCTAAACAAAGTAGCGAACCAGCTAAACAAACTAGTAACCAGCTAAGCATAGTAGCGAACCAGCTAAACAAAGAAGCGAAAACGCTGAACAAAGTAGAGAACCAGATGATCAAAGTAGAGAACCAGCTGAACAATGTAGAGATCCAGCTAAACAGAGTAGAGAACCAGCTAAACAAAGTAGCGCACAAGCTAAACAAAGTAGCGAACCAACTGAACAAACTAGCAACCAGCTAAACAAAGTAGAGAACCAGCTAAACAAACTAGTAACCAGCTAAACAAACTAGCAGCCAGCTAAACAAAGTAGTGAACCAGCTAATCAAAGAAGCGAACACGCTGAACAAAGTAGAGAACCAGCTGAACAAAGTAGAGAACCAGCTAAACAAACTAGCAACCAGCTAAACAAAGTAGCAACCAGCTAAACAAAGTAGTGAACCAGCTAATCAAAGAAGCGAACACGCTGAACAAAGTAGAGAACCAGCTGAACAAAGTAGAGAACCAGCTAAACAAACTAGCAGCCAGCTGAACAAAGTAGATCACCAGCTGAACAAAGTAGAGAACAAGCTGAACAAAGTAGAGAAGAAGCTAAACAAAGTAGAGAACCAGCTAAACAAAGTAGAGAACCAGCTAAACAAAGTAGAGAACAAGCAGAACAAAGTAGAGAACCAGCTAAACAAAGTAGAGAACCAGCTAAACAGTGTAGAGAACCAGCTAAACAAACTAGTAACCAGCTAAAAAAACTAGCAACCAGCTAAACAGTGTAAAGAACCAGCTAAACAAAGTAGAGAACCAGCTAAACAAACTAGCAACCTGCTAAACAAACTAGTAACCAGCTAAACAAAGTAGCGAACCAGCTAAACAAAGTAGCGAACCAGCTAAACAAAGTAGATAACCAGCTAAACAGTGTAGAGAACCAGCTGAACAAAGTAGAGAACAAGCTGAACAAAGTAGCGAACTAGCTGAACAAAGTAGAGAACCAGCTAAACAAAGTAGAGAACAAGCAGAACAAAGTAGAGAACCAGCTGAACAAAGTAGAGAACCAGCTGAACAAAGTAGAGAACCAGCTAAAAAGTGTAGAGAACCAGCTAAACAAAGTAGCGAACCAGCTAAACAAAGTAGCGAACCAGCTAAACAAAGTAGAGAACCAGCTAAACAGTGTAAAGAACCAGCTAAACAAAGTAGAGAACCAGCTAATAAAAGTAGAGAACCAGCTGAACAAAGTAGAGAAACAGCTGAACAAAAAAGAGAACCAGATAATCAAATTAGCAACCAGATAAACAATGTAGAGAACGAGCTAATAAAAGGAGAGAACCAGCTGAACAAAGTAGAGTACCAGCTAAACAAAGAAGCGAACCAGCTAAACAAAGTAGCGAACCAGCTAAACAAACTAGTAACCAGCTAAGCATAGTAGCGAACCAGCTAAACAAAGAAGCGAAAACGCTGAACAAAGTAGAGAACCAGATGATCAAAGTAGAGAACCAGCTGAACAATGTAGAGATCCAGCTAAACAGAGTAGAGAACCAGCTAAACAAAGTAGCGCACAAGCTAAACAAAGTAGCGAACCAACTGAACAAACTAGCAACCAGCTAAACAAAGTAGAGAAAAAGCTAAGCAAACTAGTAACCAGCTAAACAAACTAGCAGCCAGCTAAACAAAGTAGTGAACCAGCTAAACAAAGTAGAGAACCAGCTAATCAAAGAAGCGAACACGCTGAACAAAGTAGAGAACCAGCTGAACAAAGTAGAGAACCAGCTAAACAAACTAGCAACCAGCTAAACAAAGTAGCAACCAGCTAAACAAAGTAGTGAACCAGCTAATCAAAGAAGTGAACACGCTGAACAAAGTAGAGAACCAGCTGAACAAAGTAGAGAACCAGCTAAACAAACTAGCAGCCAGCTGAACAAAGTAGAGCACCAGCTGAACAAAGTAGAGAACAAGCTGAACAAAGTAGAGAAGAAGCTAAACAAAGTAGAGAACCAGCTAAACAAAGTAGAGAACCAGCTTAACAAAGTAGCGAACCAGCAGAACAAAGTAGAGAACCAGCTGAACAAAGTAGAGAACAAGCAGAACAAAGTAGAGAACCAGCTAAACAAAGTAGAGAACCAGCTAAACAGTGTAGAGAACCAGCTAAACAAACTAGTAACCAGCTAAACAAACTAGCAACCAGCTAAACAAAGTAGAGATCCAGCTAAACAAAGTAGCAAACCAGCTAAACAAAGTAGATAACCAGCTAAACAGTGTAGAGAACCAGCTGAACAAAGTAGAGAACCAGCTGAACAAAGTAGAGAACCAGCTAAACAAAGTAGTGAACCTGCTAAATAAAGTAGCGAAAAAGCTAAACAGTGTAGAGAACCAGCTGAACAAAGTAGAGAACCAGCTAAACAGTGTAGAGAACCAGCTAAACAAAGTAGCAAACCAGCTAAACAAAGTAGATAACCAGCTAAACAGTGTAGAGAACCAGCTGAACAAAGTAGAGAACAAGCTGAACAAAGTAGCGAACCAGCTGAACAAAGTAGAGAACCAGCTAAACAAAGTAGTGAACCTGCTAAATAAAGTAGCGAAAAAGCTAAACAGTGTAGAGAACCAGCTGAACAAAGTAGAGAACCAGCTAAGCAGTGTAGAGAACCAGCTAAACAAAGTAGCGAACCAACTAAACAAAGTAGCGAACCAGCTAATCAAAGAAGCGATCACGCTGAACAAAGTAGAGAACCAGATGAACAATGTAGAGAACCAGCTAAACAAAGTAGCCACCAGCTAAACAAAATAGAGAACCAGCTAAACAAAAAAAGAGAACCAGGTGAACAAAGTAGAGAACCAGCTAAACAAACTAGCAACCAGCTAAACAGTTTAAAGAACCAGCTAAACAAAGTAGAGAACCAGCTAATAAAAGTAGAGAACCAGCTGAACAAAGTAGAGAACCAGCTGAACAAAGTAGATAACCAGTTAAACAATGTAGAGAACGAGCTAATAAAAGGAGAGAACCAGCTGAACAAAGTAGAGAACCAGCTAAACAAAGTAGCGAACCAGCTAAACAAAGTAAAGAACCAGGTAAACAAAGTAGTGAACCAGCTAAACAAAGTAGGGAACGAGTTAATAAAAGGAGAGAACCAGCGGAACAGAGTAGAGAACGAGCTAAACAAAGTAGCGAACGAGCTAAACAAAGTAGCGAACCAGCAGAACAAAGTAGCGAACCAGCTAAACAAAGTAGAGAACCAGCTAAACAAAGTAGAGAACCAGCTAAACAAAGTAGAGAACCAGCTAAACAAAGTAGAGAACCAGCTGAACAAAGTAGAGAACCAGCTAAACAGTGTAGAGAACCAGCTAAACAAACTAGCAACCAGCTAAACAAAGTAGCGAACCAGCTAAACAAAGTAGCGAACCAGCTAAACAAAGTAGAGAACCAGCTAAACAAACTAGTAACCAGCTAAACAAAGTAGAGAACCAGCTGAACAAAAAAGAGAACCAGATAAACAAATTAGCAACCAGATAAACAATGTAGAGTACGAGCTAATAAAAGTAGCGAACCAGCTAAACAAAGTAGCGAACCAGCTAAACAAACTAGCAACCAGCTAAACAAACTAGTAACCAGCTAAGCATAGTAGCGAACCAGCTAAACAAAGAAGCGAAAACGCTGAACAAAGTAGAGAACCAGCTGAACAATGTAGAGAACCAGCTAAACAAAGTAGCGCACAAGCTAAACAAAGTAGCGAACCAACTAAACAAACTAGCAACCAGCTAAACAAAGTAGAGAACCAGCTAAACAAACTAGTAACCAGCTAAACAAACTAGCAGCCAGCTAAACAAAGTAGCAACCAGCTAAACAAAGTAGAGAACCAGCTAATCAAAGAAGCGAACACGCTGAACAAAGTAGAGAACCAGCTAAACAAACTAGTAACCAGCTAAACAAACTAGCAACCAGCTAAACAAAGTAGCAACCAGCTAAACAAAGTAGTGAACCATCTAATCAAAGAAGCGAACACGCTGAACAAAGTAGAGAACCAGCTGAACAAAGTAGAGAACCAGCTAAACAAAGTAGCGAACACTCTGAACAATGTAGAGAACCAGCTAAACAAAGAAGAGAACCAGCTAAACAAACTAGCAGCCAGCTGAACAAAGTAGAGAACCAGCTGAACAAAGTAGAGAACAAGCTGAACAAAGTAGAGAAGCAGCTAAACAAACTAGCAACCAGCTAAACAAAGTAGAGAACCAGTTAAACAAAGTAGAGATCCAGCTAAACAAAGTAGCGAACCAGCAGAACAAGGTAGAGAACCAGCTGAACAAAGTAGAGAACCAGCTAAACAGTGTAGAGAACCAGCTAAACAAACTAGCAACCAGCTAAACAAAGTAGCGAACCAGCTAAACAAACTAGCAACCAGCTAAACAAACTAGCAACCAGCTAAACAGTGTAAAGAACCAGCTAAACAAAGTAGAGAACCAGATAAACAAACTAGCAACCAGATAAACAATGTAGAGAATGAGCTAATAAAAGGAGAGAACCAGCTGAACAAAGTAGAGAACCAGCTAAACAAACTAGTAACCAGCTAAACAAACTAGCAACAAGATAAACAAACTAGCAACCAGCTAAACAAACTAGCAACCAGCTAAACAAAGTAGCGAACCAGCTAAACAAAGAAGCGAACACGCTGAACAAAGTAGAGAACCAGATGAACAAAGTAGAGAACCAGCTGAACAAAGTAGAGAACCAGCTAAACAAAGTAGAGAACGAGCTAAACAGTGTACAGAACCAGCTGAACAAAGTAGCGAACATGTTGAACAAAGTAGAGAACCAGCTAAACAGTGTAAAGAACCAGCTGAACAAAGTAGAGAACCAGCTAAACAAACTAGCAACCAGCTAAACAAACTAGCAACCAGCTAAACAAAGTAGAGAAGCAGCTAAACAAAGTAGCGAACCCGCTAAACAAAGTAGAGAAGCAGCTAAACAAAGTAGCGAACCAGCTAAACAAACTAGCAACCAGCTAAACAAAGTAGAGAACCAGGTAAACAAGGTAGAGAACTAGCTAAACAAAGTAGCGAACCAGCAGAACAAAGTAGAGAACAAGCAGAACAAAGTAGAGAATAAGCAGAACAAAGTAGAGAACAAGCTAAACAAAGTAGCGAACCAACTAAACAAACTAGCAACCAGCTAAACAAAGTAGAGAACCAGCTAAACAAACTAGTAACCAGCTAAACAAACTAGCAGCACGCTAAACAAAGTAGCAACCAGCTAAACAAACTAGCAACCAGCTAAAGAAAGTAGAGAACCAGCCAAACAAAGTAGCGAACCCGCTAAACAAAGTAGAGAAGCAGCTGAACAAAGTAGCGAACATGTTGAACAAAGTAGAGAACCAGCTAAACAGTGTAAAGAACCAGCTGAACAAACTAGCAACCAGCTAAACAAACTAGCAACCAGCTAAACAAAGTAGAGAAGCAGCTAAACAAAGTAGCGAACCCGCTAAACAAAGTAGAGAAGCAGCTGAACAAAGTAGCGAACCAGCTAAACAAACTAGCAACCAGCTAAACAAAGTAGAGAACCAGCTAAACAAAGTAGCGAACCCGCTAAACAAAGTAGAGAAGCAGCTAAGCAAACTAGCAACCATCTAAACAAAGTAGAGAACCAGGTAAACAAGGTAGAGAACTAGCTAAACAAAGTAGCGAACCAGCAGAACAAAGTAGAGAACAAGCAGAACAAAGTAGAGAACCAGCAGAACAAAGTAGAGAACAAGCAGAACAAAGTAGAGAACCAGCTAAACAAAGTAGCGAACCAACTAAACAAACTAGCAACCAGCTAAACAAAGTAGAGAACCAGCTAAACAAACTAGTAACCAGCTAAACAAACAAACAGCAGCACGCTAAACAAAGTAGCAACCAGCTAAACAAACTAGCAACCAGCTAAAGAAAGTAGAGAACCAGCCAAAAAAAGTAGCGAACCCGCTAAACAAAGTAGAGAAGCAGCTAAGCAAACTAGCAACCATCTAAACAAAGTAGAGAACCAGCTAAACAAGGTAGAGAACTAGCTAAACAAAGTAGCAAACCAGAAGAACAAAGTAGAGAACAAGCAGAACAAAGTAGAGAACCAGCTGAACAAAGTAGAGAACCAGCTGAACAAAGTAGAGAACCAGCTAAACAGTGTAGAGAACGAGCTAAACAAAGTAGCGAACCAGCTAAACAAAGTAGCGAACCAGCAGAACAAAGTAGAGAACCAGCTGAACAAAGTAGAGAACCAGCTAAACAAAGTAGAGAACCAGCTAAACAGTGTAGAGAACCAGCTAAACAAACTAGCAACCAGCTAAACAAACTAGCAACCAGCTAAACAAACTAGTAACCAGCTAAACAAACTAGCAACCAGCTAAACAGTGTAAAGAACCAGCTAAACAAAGTAGAGAACCAGATAATAAAAGTAGAGAACCAGCTGAACAAAGTAGAGAACCAGCTAAACAAAGTAGCAACCAGCTAAACAAAGTAGTGAACCAGCTAAACAAAGTAGCGAACCAGCTAAACAAAGAAGCGAACACGCTGAACAAAGTAGAGAACCAGATGAACAAAGTAGAGAACCTGCGGAACAAAGTAGAGAACCAGCTAAACAAAGTAGAGAACGAGCTAAACAGTGTACAGAACCAGCTGAACAAAGTAGCGAACATGTTGAACAAAGTAGAGAACCAGCTAAACAGTGTAAAGAACCAGCTGAACAATGTAGAGAACCAGCTAAACAAACTAGCAACCAGCTAAACAAAGTAGAGAAGCAGCTAAAAAAAGTAGCGAACCCGCTAAACAAAGTAGAGAAGCAGCTAAACAAAGTAGCGAACCAGCTAAACAAACTAGCAACCAGCTAAACAAAGTAGAGAACCAGCTAAACAAGGTAGAGAACTAGTTAAACAAAGTAGCGAACCAGCAGAACAAAGTAGAGAACACGCAGAACAAAGTAGAGAACCAGCTGAACAAAGTAGAGAACCAGCTGAACAAAGTAGAGAACCAGCTAAACAGTGTAGAGAACCAGCTGAACAAAGTTGCGAACCAGCTAAACAAAGTAGCGAACCAACTAAACAAACTAGCAACCAGCTAAACAAAGTAGAGAACCAGCTAAACAAACTAGTAACCAGCTAAACAAACTAGCAGCAAGCTAAACAAAGTAGCAACCAGCTAAACAAACTAGCAACCAGCTAAACAAAGTAGAGAACCAGCTAAACAAAGTAGCGAACCCGCTAAACAAAGTAGAGAAGCAGCTAAGCAAACTAGCAACCATCTAAACAAAGTAGAGAACCAGCTAAACAAGGTAGAGAACTAGCTAAACAAAGTAGCGAACCAGCAGAACAAAGTAGAGAACAAGCAGAACAAAGTAGAGAACCAGCTGAACAAAGTAGAGAACCAGCTGAACAAAGTAGAGAACCAGCTAAACAGTGTAGAGAACCAGCTGAACAAAGTAGCGAACAAGCTAAACAAAGTAGCGAACCAACTTTACAAACTAGCAACCAGCTAAACAAAGTAGAGAACCAGCTAAACAAACTAGTAACCAGCTAAACAAACTAGCAGCATATAAACAAAGTAGTGAACCAGCTAAACAAAGTAGAGAACCAGCTGAACAAAGTAGAGAACAAGCTAAACAGTGTAGAGAACCAGCTGAACAAAGTTGCGAACCAGCTAAACAAAGTAGCGAACCAACTAAACAAACTAGCAACCAGCTAAACAAAGTAGAGAACCAGCTAAACAAACTAGTAACCAGCTAAACAAACTAGCAGCAAGCTAAACAAAGTAGCAACCAGCTAAACAAACTAGCAACCAGCTAAACAAAGTAGAGAACCAGCTAAACAAAGTAGCGAACCCGCTAAACAAAGTAGAGAAGCAGCTAAGCAAACTAGCAACCATCTAAACAAAGTAGAGAACCAGCTAAACAAGGTAGATAACCAGCTGAACAAAGTAGTGAACCAGCAGAACAAAGTAGAGAACAAGCAGAACAAAGTAGAGAACCAGCTGAACAAAGTAGAGAACCAGCTGAACAAAGTAGAGAACCAGCTAAACAGTGTAGAGAACCAGCTGAACAAAGTAGCGAACAAGCTAAACAAAGTAGCGAACCAACTTTACAAACTAGCAACCAGCTAAACAAAGTAGAGAACCAGCTAAACAAACTAGTAACCAGCTAAACAAACTAGCAGCATATAAACAAAGTAGTGAACCAGCTAAACAAAGTAGAGAACCAGCTGAACAAAGTAGAGAACAAGCTAAACAAAGTAGAGAACCAGCTAAACAAACTAGTAACCAGCTAAACAAACTAGCAACCAGCTAAACAAAGTAGCAACCAGCTAAACAAAGTAGTGAACCAGCTAATCAAAGAAGCGAACACGCTGAACAAAGTAGAGAACCAGCTGAACAAAGTAGAGAACCAGCTAAACAAAGTATCGAACCAGCTAAACAAAGTAGAGAACCAGCTAAACAAACTAGCAACCAGCTAAACAAACTAGCAATCAGCTGAACAAAGTAGAGAACCAGCTAAACAAAGTAGAGTACCAGCTAAACAAACTAGCAACCAGCTAAACAAAGTAGAGAACCAGCTAAACAAACTAGTAACCAGCTAAACAAACTAGCAGCACGCTAAACAAAGTAGCAACCAGCTAAACAAACTAGCAACCAGCTAAAGAAAGTAGAGAACCAGCCAAACAAAGTAGCGAACCCGCTAAACAAAGTAGAGAAGCAGCTAAGCAAACTAGCAACCATCTAAACAAAGTAGAGAACCAGCTAAACAAGGTAGAGAACTAGCTAAACAAAGTAGCGAACCAGAAGAACAAAGTAGAGAACAAGCAGAACAAAGTAGAGAACCAGCTGAACAAAGTAGAGAACCAGCTGAACAAAGTAGAGAACCAGCTAAACAGTGTAGAGAACCAGCTAAACAAAGTAAAGAACCAGCTAAACAAAGTAGTGAACCAGCTAAACAAAGTAGGGAACGAGTTAATAAAAGGAGAGAACCAGTGGAACAGAGTAGAGAACGAGCTAAACAAAGTAGCGAACCAGCTAAACAAAGTAGCGAACCAGCAGAACAAAGTAGAGAACCAGCTGAACAAAGTAGAGAACCAGCTAAACAAAGTAGAGAACCAGCTAAACAGTGTAGAGAACCAGCTAAACAAACTAGCAACCAGCTAAACAAACTAGCAACCAGCTAAACAGTGTAAAGAACCAGCTAAACAAAGTAGAGAACCAGATAATAAAAGTAGAGAACCAGCTGAACAAAGTAGAGAACCAGCTAAACAAAGTAGAGAACCAGATAATAAAAGTAGAGAACCAGCTGAACAAAGTAGAGAACCAGCTAAACAAAGTAGCGAACCAGCTAAACAAAGTAGCGAACCAGCTAAACAAAGTAGTGAACCAGCTAAACAAAGTAGAGAACCAGCTAAACAAAGTAGCGAACCAGATAAACAAAGTAGCGAACCATCTAAACAAACTAGCAACCAGCTAAACAAACTAGCAACCAGCTAAACAAAGTAGCATCCAGCTAAACAAAGTAGTGAACCAGCTAAACAAAGTAGCGAACCAGCTAAACAAAGAAGCGAACACGCTGAACAAAGTAGAGAACCAGATGAACAAAGTAGAGAACCTGCGGAACAAAGTAGAGAACCAGCTAAACAAAGTAGAGAACGAGCTAAACAGTGTACAGAACCAGCTGAACAAAGTAGCGAACATGTTGAACAAAGTAGAGAACCAGCTAAACAGTGTAAAGAACCAGCTGAACAAAGTAGAGAACCAGCTAAACAAACTAGCAACCAGCTAAACAAACTAGCAACCAGCTAAACAAAGTAGAGAAGCAGCTAAACAAAGTAGCGAACCCGCTAAACAAAGTAGAGAAGCAGCTAAACAAAGTAGCGAACCAGCTAAACAAACTAGCAACCAGCTAAACAAAGTAGAGAACCAGCTAAACAAGGTAGAGAACTAGCTAAACAAAGTAGCGAACCAGCAGAACAAAGTAGAGAATAAGCAGAACAAAGTAGAGAACCAGCTGAACAAAGTAGAGAACCAGCTGAACAAAGTAGAGAACCAGCTAAACAGTGTAGAGAACCAGCTGAACAAACTAGCAACCAGCTAAACAAAGTAGAGAACCAGCTAAACAAACTAGTAACCAGCTAAACAAACTAGCAACCAGCTAAACAAAGTAGAGAACTAGCTAAACAAAGTAGTGAACCCGCTAAACAAAGTAGAGAAGCAGCTAAGCAAACTAGCAACCATCTAAACAAAGTAGAGAGCCAGCTAAACAAGGTAGAGAACTAGCTAAACAAAGTAGCGAACCAGCAGAACAAAGTAGAGAACAAGCAGAACAAAGTAGAGAACCAGCTGAACAAAGTAGAGAACCAGCTGAACAAAGTAGAGAACCAGCTAAACAGTGTAGAGAACCAGCTGAACAAAGTAGCGAACCAGCTAAACAAAGTAGCGAACCAACTAAACAAACTAGCAACCAGCTAAACAAAGTAGAGAACCAGCTAAACAAACTAGTAACCAGCTAAACAAACTAGCAGCATATAAACAAAGTAGCAACCAGCTAAACAAAGTAGCAACCAGCTAAACAAAGTAGTGAACCAGCTAAACAAAGTAGAGAACCAGCTGAACAAAGTAGAGAACAAGCTAAACAAAGTAGAGAACCAGCTAAACAAACTAGTAACCAGCTAAACAAACTAGCAACCAGCTAAACAAAGTAGCAACCAGCTAAACAAAGTAGTGAACCAGCTAATCAAAGAAGCGAACACGCTGAACAAAGTAGAGAACCAGCTGAACAAAGTAGAGAACCAGCTAAACAAAGTATCGAACCAGCTAAACAATGTAGAGAACCAGCTAAACAAACTAGCAACCAGCTAAACAAACTAGCAATCAGCTGAACAAAGTAGAGAACCAGCTAAACAAAGTAGAGTACCAGCTAAACAAACTAGCAACCAGCTAAACAAAGTAGAGAACAATCTAAACAAACTAGTAACCAGCTAAACAAACTAGCAACCAGCTAAACAAACTAGCAACCAGCTAAACAAACTAGCAACCAGCTAAACAAAGTAGCGAACCAGCTAAACAAAGAAGCGAACACGCTGAACAAAGTAGAGAACCCGATGAACAAAGTAGAGAACCAGCGGAACAAAGTAGAGAACCAGCTAAACAAAGTAGCGAACCAGCTGAACAAAGTAGCGAACCAGCTAAACAAAGTAGAGAACCAGATGAACAAAGTAGAGAACCAGCGGAACAAAGTAGCGAACCAGCTAAACAAAGTAGTGAACCAGCTAAACAAAGTAGAGAACCAGCTTAACAAACTAGCAACCAGCTAAACAAAGTAGAGAACCAGCTAAACAATCTAGCAACCAACTAAACAAAGTAGAGAACCAGCTGAACAAAGTAGAGAACCAGCTAAACAAAGTAGCGAACCAGCTAAACAAAGTAGCGAACCAGCTAAACAAACTAGCAATCAGCTGAACAAAGTAGAGAACCAGCTAAACAAAGTAGAGAACCAGCTAAACAAAGAAGCGAACACGCTGAACAAAGTAGAGAACCAGATGAACAAAGTAGAGAACCAGCTGAACAATGTAGAGACAAGCTAAACAAAGTAGAGAACCAGCTAAACAGTGTAGAGAACCAGCTAAACAAAGTAGCGCACAAGCTAAACAAAGTAGCGAATCAACTAAAGAAACTAGCAACCAGCTAAACAAACTAGCAACCAACTAAACAAAGTAGCAACCAGCTAAACAAAGTAGTGAACCAGCTAATCAAAGAAGCGAACACGCTGAACAAAGTAGAGAACCAGCTGAACAAAGTAGAGAACCAGCTAAACAAAGTATCGAACCAGCTAAACAAAGTAGCGAACCAGCTAAACAAACTAGCAATCAGCTGAACAAAGTAGAGAACCAGCTAAACAAAGAAGCGAACACGCTGAACAAAGTAGAGAACCAGATGAACAAAGTAGAGAACCAGCGGAACAAAGTAGAGAACCAGCTAAACAAAGTAGAGAACCAGCTAAAAAGTGTACAGAACCAGCTGAACAAAGTAGCGAACATGTTGAACAAAGTAGAGAACCAGCTAAACAAACTAGCAACCAGCTGAACAAAGTAGAGAACCAGCTAAACAAAGTAGAGAACCAGCTAAATAAACTAGCAACCAGCTAAACAAACTAGCAACCAACTAAACAAAGTAGAGAACCAGATGACCAAAGTAGAGAACCAGCTAAACAGTGTAGAGAACCAGCTAAACAAAGTAGAGAACCAGATAAACAAAGTAGAGAACCAGCTAAACAAACTAGCAACCAGCTAAAGAAAGTAGAGAACCATCTAAACAAACTAGTAACTAGCTAAACAAACTAGCAACCAGCTAAACAAACTAGCAACCAGCTAAACAAACTAGCAACCAGCTAAACAAACTAGCAAACCAGCTAAACAAAGAAGTGAACACGCTGAACAAAGTAGAGAACCAGATGAACAAAGTAGAGAACCGGCGGAACAAAGTAGAGAACCAGCTAAACAAAGTAGAGAACCAGCTAAACAGTATACAGAACCAGCTGAACAAAGTAGCGAACATGTTGAACAAAGTAGAGAACCAGATGAACAAAGTAGAGAACCAGCGGAACAAAGTAGCGAACCAGCTAAACAAAGTAGCGAACCAGCTAAACAAAGTAGAAAACCAGCTAAACAAACTAGCAACCAGCTAAACAAAGTAGAGAACCAGCTAAACAAACTAGCAACCAACTAAACAAAGTAGAGAACCAGATGAACAAAGTAGAGAACCAGCGGAACAAAGTAGCGAACCAGCTAAACAAAGTAGCGAACCAGCTAAACAAAGTAGAGAACAAGCTAAACAGTGTAGAGAACCAGCTAAATAAAGTAGCGAACCAGCTAAACAGTGTAGAGAACCAGCTAAACAAAGTAGCTAACAAGCTAAACAAAGTAGCGAACCAACTAAACAAACTAGCAACCAGCTAAACAAACTAGTAACCAGCTAAACAAACTAGCAACCAGCAAAACAAAGTAGCGAACAAGCTAATCAAAGAAGCGAACACGCTGAACAAAATAGAGAACCAGATGAACAAAGTAGAGAACCAACTAAACAAACTAGCAACCAGCTAAACAATGTAGAGAACGAGTTAATAAAAGGAGAGAACCAGCGGAACAAAGTAGAGAAGCAGCTAAACAAAGTAGCGAACCAGCTAAACAAAGTAGCAAACTAGCTAAACAAAGTAGAGAACCAGCTAATAAAAGAAGCGAACACGCTGAACAAAGTAGAGAACCAGCTGAACAAACTAGCAATCAGCTAAACAAAGTAGCGAACCAGCTAAGCAAAGAACCGAATACGCTGAACAAAGTAGAGAACCAAATGAACAAAGTAGAGAACCGGCTGAACAATGTAGAGAACTATCTAAACAAAGTAGAGAACCAGGTAAACAGTGTAGAGAACCAGCTAAACAAAGTAGCGAACAAGCTAAACAAAGTAGCGAACCAACTAAGCAAACTAGCAACCAGCTAAACAAAGTAGAGAACCAGCTAAACAAACTAGCAACCAGCTAAACAAAGTAGCAACCAGCTAAACAAAGTAGTGAACCAGCTAATCAAAGAAGCGAACACGCTGAACAAAGTAGAGAACCAGCTGAACAAAGTAGAGAACCAGCTAAACAAAGTAGCGAACCAGCTAAACAAAGTAGCGAACCAGCTAAACAAACTAGCAATCAGCTGAACAAAGTAGAGAACCAGCTAAACAAAGTAGAGAACCAGCTAAACAAAGAAGCGAACACGCTGAACAAAGTAGAGAACCAGATGAACAAAGTAGAGAACCAGCGGAACAAAGTAGAGAACCAGCTAAACAAAGTGGAGAACCAGCTAAACAGTGTACAGAACCAGCTGAACAAAGTAGCGAACATGTTGAACAAAGTAGAGAACCAGCTAAACAGTGTAAAGAACCAGCTGAACAAAGTAGAGAACCAGCTAAACAAACTAGCAACCAGCTGAACAAAGTAGAGAACCAGCTAAACAGTGTAGAGAACCAGCTAAACAAAGTAGAGAACCAGCTAAACAAACTAGTAACCAGCAAAACAAAGTAGCGAACCAGCTAAACAAAGAAGCGAATACGCTAAACAAAGTAAAGAACCAGATAAACAAAGTAGAGAACCAGCTAAACAGTGTAGAGAACTAGCTAAACAAAGTAGCGCACAAGCTAAACAAAGTAGAGAACCAGCTAAACACACAAGCAACCAGCTAAACAAAGTAGCAACCAGCTAAACAAAGTAGCGAACCAGCTAAACAAACTAGCAACCAGCTAAACAAACTAGGAATCAGCTGAACAAAGTAGAGAACCAGCTAAACAAAGTAGAGAACCAGCTAAACAAACTAGTAATCAGCAAAACAAAGTAGCGAACCAGCTAAACAAAGAAGTGAATACGCTGAACAAAGTAGAGAACCGGCTGAACAAAGTAGAGAACCGGCTGAACAATGTAGAGAACCAGCTAAACAGTGTAGAGAACCAGCTAAACAAAGTAGCGAACCAACTAAACAAACTAGCAACCAGCTAAACAAAGTAGAGAACCAGCTAAACAAACTAGTAACCAGCTAAACAAAGTAGCAACCAGCTAAACAAAGTAGCGAACCAGCTAAACAAAGTAGTGAACCAGCTAAACAAACTAGCAACCAGCTAAACAAACTAGCAATCAGCTGAACAAAGTAGAGAACCAGCTGAACAAAGTAGAGAACCAGCTAAACAAAGTAGCGAACCAGCTAAACAAAGTAGCGAACCAGCTAAACAAACTAGCAACCAGCTAAACAAACTAGCAATCAGCTGAACAAAGTAGAGAACCAGCTAAACAAAGTAGCGAACCAGCTAAACAAAGAAGCGAACACGCTGAACAAAGTAGAGAACCAGATGAACAAAGTAGAGAACCAGCTAAACAAAGTAGAGAACCAGCTAATCAAAGAAGCGAACACGCTGAACAAAGTAGAGAACCAGCTGAACAAAGTAGAGAACCAGCTAAACAAACTAGCAACCAGCTAAGCAAAGTAGCGAACCAGCTAAGCAAAGAAGCGAATACGCTGAACAAAGTAGAGAACCAGCTAAACAAACTAGTAACCAGCTAAACAAACTAGCAACCAGCTAAACAAAGTAGCAACCAGCTAAACAAACTAGCAACCAGCTAAACAAAGTAGTGAACCAGCTAATCAAAGAAGCGAACACGCTGAACAAAGTAGAGAACCAGCTGAACAAAGTAGCGAACCAGCTAAACAAAGTAGCGAACCAGCTAAACAAACTAGCAACCAGCTAAACAAACTAGCAATCAGCTGAACAAAGTAGAGAACCAGCTAAACAAAGTAGCGAACCAGCTAAACAAAGAAGCGAACACGCTGAACAAAGTAGAGAACCAGATGAACAAAGTAGAGAACCAGCGGAACAAAGTAGAGAACCAGCTAAACAAAGTAGAGAACCAGCTAATCAAAGAAGCGAACACGCTGAACAAAGTAGAGAACCAGCTGAACAAAGTAGAGAACCAGCTAAACAAACTAGCAACCAGCTAAACAAAGTAGCGAACCAGCTAAACAAAGAAGCGAATACGCTGAACAAAGTAGAGAACCAGATAAACAAAGTAGAGAACCAGCTAAACAAAGTAGCGCACAAGCTAAACAAAGTAGCGAACCAACTAAACAAACTAGCAACCAGCTAAACAAAGTAGAGAACCAGCTAAACAAACTAGTAACCAGCTAAACAAACTAGTAACCAGCTAAACAAACTAGCAACCAGCTAAAGAAAGTAGCAACCAGCTAAAGAAAGTAGTGAACCAGCTAATCACAGAAGCGAACACGCTGAACAAAGTAGAGAACCAGCTGAACAAAGTAGAGAACCAGCTAAACAAACTAGTAACCAGCTAAACAAACTAGCAACCAGCTAAACAAAGTAGCAACCAGCTAAACAAAGTAGTGAACCAGCTAATCACAGAAGCGAACACGCTGAACAAAGTAGAGAACCAGCTGAACAAAGTAGAGAACCAGCTAAACAAAGTAGAGAACCAGCTAAACAAACTAGTAACCAGCTAAACAAAGTAGCAACCAACTAAACAAAGAAGCGAACACGCTGAATAAAGTAGAGAACCAGATGAACAAAGTAGAGAACCAGCGGAACAAAGCAGCGAACCAGCTAAACAAAGTAGCAAACCAGCTAAACAAAGTAGAGAACCCTCTAAACAAACTAGCAACCAACTAAACAAAGTAGAGAAACAGCTAAACAAACTAGTAACCAGCTAAACAAAGTAGCGAACCAGCTAAACAAAGTAGAGAACCAACTAAACAAACTAGTAACCAGCTAAACAAAGTAGCAACCAACTAAACAAAGAAGCGAACACGCTGAATAAAGTAGAGAACCAGATGAACAAAGTAGAGAACCAGCGGAACAAAGCAGCGAACCAGCTAAACAAAGTAGCAAACCAGCTAAACAAAGTAGAGAACCCTCTAAACAAACTAGCAACCAACTAAACAAAGTAGAGAAACAGCTAAACAAACTAGTAACCAGCTAAACAAAGTAGCGAACCAGCTAAACAAAGTAGCGAACCAGCTAAACAAAGTAGAGAACCAGCTAAACAGTGTAGAGAACCAGCTAAACAAAGTAGAGAACCAGCTAAACAAAGTAGCGAACCAACTAAACAAACTAGCAACCAGCTAAACAAACTAGTAACCAGCTAAAGAAACTAGCAACCAGCTAAACAAAGTAGCGAACCAGCTAAACTAAGTAGCGAACCAGCTAAACAAAGTAGAGAACCAGATGAACAAAGTAGCGAACCAACTAAACAAACTAGCAACCAGATAAACAAACTAGTAACCAGCTAAACAAACTAGCAACCAGCTAATCAAAGAAGCGAACACGCTGAACAAAGTAGAGAACCAGATGAACAATGTTGAGAACCAGCTGAACAAAGTAGAGAACCAACTAAACAAACGAGCAACCAGCTAAACAATGTAGAGAACGAGTTAATAAAAGGAGAGAACCAGCGGAACAAAGTAGAGAACCAGCTAAACAAAGTAGCGAACCAGCTAAACAAAGTAGCAAACTAGCTAAACAAAGTAGAGAACCAGCTAAACAAAGAAGAGAACCAGCTAAACAGTGTAGAGAACCAGCTAAACAAAGTAGCGAACAAGCTAAACAAAGTAACGAACCAACTAAACAAACTAGCAACAAGCTGAACAAACTAGCAATCAGCTGAACAAAGTAGAGAACCAGCTAAACAAAGAAGCGAACACGATGAACAAAGTAGAGAACAAGATGAACAAAGTAGAGAACCAGCGGAACAAAGTAGAGAACCATCTAAACAAAGTAGAGAACCAGCTAAACATTGTAAAGAACCAGCTGAACAAAGTAGAGAACCAGCTAAACAAACTAGCAACCAGCTAAACAAAGTAGAGAACCAGCTAAACAAAGTAGCGAACAAGTAGAACAAAGTAGAGAACCAGCTAAACAAAGTAGAGAACCAGCTGAACAAAGTAGAGAACAAGTAGAACAAAGTAGAGAACCAGCTAAACAAAGTACAGAACCAGCTGAACAAAGTAGAGAACCAGCTAAACAGTGTAGAGAACCAGCTGAACAAAGTAGAGACCCAGCTAAACAAACTAGCAACCAGCTAAAAAAAATAGAGAACCAGCTAAACAAAGTAGAGAACCAGCAGAACAAAGTAGAGAACCAGCTAAAAAGTGTAGAGAACCAGCTAAACAAAGTAGCGAACCAGCTAAACAAAGTAGCGAACCAGCTAAACAAAGTAGAGAACCAGCTAAACAGTGTAGAGAACCAACTAAACAAACTAGCAACCAGCTAAACAATGTAGAGAACGAGTTAATAAAAGGAGAGAACCAGCGGAACAAATTAGATAACCAGCTAAACAAAGTAGCGAACCAGCTAAACAAAGTAGCGAACCAGCTAAACAAAGTAGAGAACCAGCTAAACAAAGTAGAGAACCAGCTAAACAAAGTAGCGAACCAGCTAAACAGTGTAGAGAACCAGCTAAACAAAGTAGCGAACCAGCTAAACAATGTAGACAACCAGCTAAACAAAGTAGAGAACCAGCTAAACAAAGTAGCGAACAAGCTAAACAAAGTAGCGAACAAGCTAAACAAAGTAGCGAACCAACTAAACAAACTAGCAACCAGCTAAACAAACTAGCAACCAGCTAAACAAAGTAGTGAACCAGCTAATCAAAGAAGCGAACACGCTGAACAAAGTAGAGACCCAGCTAAAAAAGTAGAGAACCAGCTAAACAAAGTAGCGAACCAGCTAAACAAAGTAGCGAACCAGCTAAACAAACAAGCAACCAGCTAGACAAACTAGCAATCAGCTGAACAAAGTAGAGAACCAGCTAAACAGTGTAGAGAACCAGCTAAACAAAGTAGATAACCAGCTAAACAATCTAGTAACCAGCTAAACAAAGAAGCGAATACGCTGAACAAATTAGAGAACCAGCTAAACAAAGTAGCGAACAAGCTAAACAAAGTAGCGAACCAGCTAAACAAACTAGCAACCAGCTAAACAAACTAGCAACCAGCTAAACAAACTAGCAACCAGCTAAATAAAGAAAGCGAATACGCTGAACAAAGTAGAGAACCAGATGAACAAAGTAGAGAACCCGCTGAACAAAGTAGAGAACCAGGTAAACAAAGTAGCGAACCAGCTAAACAAAGCAGCGAACCAGCTAAACAAAGTAGCGAACCAGCTAAACAGTGTAGAGAACCAGCTTAACAAAGTAGAGAACCAGCTAAACAGTGTAGAGAACCAGCTAAACAAAGTAGAGAACTAGCTAAACAAAGTAGCGAACCAGCTAAACAATGTAGACAACCAGCTAAACAAAGTAGAGAACCAGCTTAACAAAGTAGAGAACCAGCTAAACAGTGTAGAGAACCAGCTAAACAAAGTAGAGAACCAGCTAAACAAAGTAGCGAACCAGCTAAACAAAGTAGAGAACCAGCAAAACAATGTAGACAACCAGCTAAACAAAGTAGAGAACCAGCTAAACAAAGTAGCGAACAAGCTAAACAAAGTAGCGAACCAACTAAACAAACTAGCAACCAGCTAAACAAAGTAGTGAACCAGCTAATCAAAGAAGCGAACACGCTGAACAAAGTAGAGAACCAGCTAAACAAAGTAGCGAACCAGCTAAACAAACTAGCAACCAGCTAAACAAACTAGCAATCAGCTGAACAAAGTAGAGAACCAGCTAAACAAAGTAGCGAACCAGCTAAACAAACTAGCAACCAGCTAAACAAACTAGCAATCAGCTGAACAAAGTAGAGAACCAGCTAAACAGTGTAGAGAACCAGCTAAACAAAGTAGAGAACCAGCTAAACAAAGTAGAGAACCAGCTAAACAAAGTAGTAACCAGCTAAACAAACTAGTAACCAGCTAAACAAAGAAGCGAATACGCTGAACAAATTAGAGAACCAGCTGAACAAAGTAGAGAACCAGCTAAACAAAGTAGCGAACCAGCTAAACAAAGTAGCGAACCAGCTAAACAAAGTAGAGAACCAGCTAAACAGTGTAGAGAACCAGCTAAACAAAGTAGAGAACCAGCTAAACAGGGAAGAGAACCAGCGGAACAAAGTAGAGAACCAGCTAAACAAAGTAGCGAACCAGCTAAACAGTGTAGCGAACCAGCTAAACAGTGTAGAGAACAAGCTAAACAAAGTAGCGAACCAGCTAAACAAAGTAGAGAACCAGCAAAACAATGTAGACAACCAGCTAAACAAAGTAGAGAACCAGCTAAACAAAGTAGCGAACAAGCTAAACAAAGTAGCGAACCAACTAAACAAACTAGCAACCAGCTAAACAAAGTAGTGAACCAGCTAATCAAAGAAGCAAACCACCTAAACAAACTAGCAACCAGCTAAACAAACTAGCAATCAGCTGAACAAAGTAGAGAACCAGCTAAACAAAAGTAGCGAATGGGCTAAACAAACTAGCAACCAGCTAAACAGTGTAGAGAACCAGCTAAACAAAGTAGAGAACCAGCTAAACAGTGTAGAGAACCAGCGGAACAAAGTAGAGAACCAGCTAAACAAAGTAGCGAACCAGCTAAACAGTGTAGCGAACCAGCTAAACAGTGTAGAGAACCAGCTAAACAAAGTAGCGAACCAGCTAAACAAAGTAGAGAACCAGCAAAACAATGTAGACAACCAGCTTAACAAAGTAGAGAACCAGCTAAACAAAGTAGCGAACAAGCTAAACAAAGTAGCGAACCAACTAAACAAACTAGCAACCAGCTAAACAAAGTAGTGAACCAGCTAATCAAAGAAGCGAACCAGCTAAACAAACTAGCAACCAGCTAAACAAACTAGCAATCAGCTGAACAAAGTAGAGAACCAGCTAAACAAAGTAGCGAACCAGCTAAACAAACTAGCAACCAGCTAAACAAACTAGCAATCAGCTGAACAAAGTAGAGAACCAGCTAAACAAAGTAGTGAACCAGCTAAACAAACTAGCAACCAGCTAAACAAACTACCAATCAGCTGAACAAAGTAGAGAACTAGCTAAACAGTGTAGAGAACCAGCTAAACAAAGTAGAGAACCAGCTAAACAAAGTAGTAACCAGCTAAACAAAGTAGAGAACCAGCTAAACAAAGTAGTAACCAGCTAAACAAACTAGTAACCAGCTAAACAAAGAAGTGAATACGCTGAACAAATTAGAGAACCAGCTGAACAAAGTAGAGAACCAGCTAAACAAAGTAGCGAACCAGCTAAACAAACTAGCAATCAGCTGAACAAAATAGAGAACCAGCTAAACAAAGTAGAGAACCAGCTAAACAAAGTAGCGCACCAGCTAAACAAAGTAGTAACCAGCTGAACAAAATAGAGAACCAGCTAAACAAAGTAGAGAACCAGCTAAACAAAGTAGAGAACCAGCTAAACAAAGTAGCGCACCAGCTAAACAAAGTAGTAACCAGCTGAACAAAGTAGAGAACCAGGTAAACAAAGTAGCGAACGCGCTGAACAAAGTAGAGAACCAGCTGAACAAAGTAGCGAACCAGCTAAACAAAGTAGAGAACCAGCTAAACAAAATAGAGAACCAGCTATACAAGGCAGCGAACCAGCTAAACAAAGTAGCGAACCAGCTAAACAAAGTAGAGAACCAGCTAAACAAAGTAGTAACCAGCTAAACAAACTAGTAACCAGCTAAACAAAGAAGCGAATACGCTGAACAAATTAGAGAACCAGCTGAACAAAGTAGAGAACCAGCTAAACAAAGTAGCGAACGAGCTAAACAAAGTAGCGAACCAGCTAAACAAAGTAGAGAACCAGCTAAACAGTGTAGAGAACCAGCTAAACAAAGTAGAGAACCAGCTAAACAGTGTAGAGAACCAGCGGAACAAAGTAGAGAACCAGCTAAACAAAGTAGCGAACCAGCTAAACAGTGTAGCGAACCAGCTAAACAGTGTAGAGAACCAGCTAAACAAAGTAGCGAACCAGCTAAACAAAGTAGAGAACCAGCAAAACAATGTAGACAACCAGCTAAACAAAGTAGAGAACCAGCTAAACAAAGTAGCGAACAAGCTAAACAAAGTAGCGAACCAACTAAACAAACTAGCAACGAGCTAAACAAAGTAGTGAACCAGCTAATCAAAGAAGCGAACCAGCTAAACAAACTAGCAACCAGCTAAACAAACTAGCAATCAGCTGAACAAAGTAGAGAACCAGCTAAACAAAGTAGCGAACCAGCTAAACAAACTAGCAACCAGCTAAACCGTGTAGAGAACCAGCTAAACAAAGTAGAGAACCAGCTAAACAGTGTAGAGAACCAGCGGAACAAAGTAGAGAACCAGCTAAACAAAGTAGCGAACCAGCTAAACAGTGTAGCGAACCAGTTAAACAGTGTAGAGAACCAGCTAAACAAAGTAGAGAACCAGCTAAACAAAGTAGCGAACAAGCTAAACAAAGTAGAGAACCAACTAAACAAACTAGCAACCAGCTAAACAAAGTAGTGAACCAGCTAATCAAAGAAGCGAACCAGCTAAACAAACTAGCAACCAGCTAAACAAACTAGCAATCAGCTGAACAAAGTAGAGAACCAGCTAAACAAAGTAGCGAACCAGCTAAACAAACTAGCAACCAGCTAAACAAACTAGCAATCAGCTGAACAAAGTAGAGAACCAGCTAAACAAAGTAGCGAACCAGCTAAACAAACTAGCAACCAGCTAAACAAACTACCAATCAGCTGAACAAAGTAGAGAACCAGCTAAACAGTGTAGAGAACCAGCTAAACAAAGTAGAGAACCAGCTAAACAAAGTAGTAACCAGCTAAACAAAGTAGAGAACCAGCTAAACAAACTAGTAACCAGCTAAACAAAGAAGCGAATACGCTGAACAAATTAGAGAACCAGCTGAACAAAGTAGAGAACCAGCTAAACAAAGTAGCGAACCAGCTAAACAAACTAGCAATCAGCTGAACAAAATAGAGAACCAGCTAAATAAAGTAGAGAACCAGCTAAACAAAGTAGCGCACCAGCTAAACAAAGTAGTAACCAGCTGAACAAAGTAGAGAACCAGGTAAACAAAGTAGCGGACCCGCTGAACAAAGTAGAGAACCAGCTAAACAAAGTAGCGAACCAGCTAAACAAACTAGCAATCAGCTGAACAAAATAGAGAACCAGCTAAACAAAGTATAGAACCAGCTAAACAAAGTAGCGCACCAGCTAAACAAAGTAGTAACCAGCTGAACAAAGTAAAGAACCAGGTAAACAAAGTAGCGAACCCGCTAAACAAAGTAGAGAACCAGCTGAACAAAGTAGCGAACCAGCTAAACAAAGTAGAGAACCAGCTAAACAAAATAGAGAACCAGCTATACAAAGCAGCGAACCAGCTAAACAAAGTAGCGAACCAGCTAAACAAAGTAGAGAACCAGCTAAACAAAGTAGTAACCAGCTAAACAAAGAAGCGAATAAGCTGAACAAATTAGAGAACCAGCTGAACAAAGTAGAGAACCAGCTAAACAAAGTAGCGAACCAGCTAAACAAACTAGTAACCAGCTAAACAAAGTAGCGAACCAGCTAAACAAAGTAGCAACCAGCTAAACAAACTAGTAACCAGCTAAACAAACTAGCAACCAGCTAAACAAAGTAGCGAACCAGCTAATCAAAGAAGCGAACACGCTGAACAAAGTAGAGAACCAGATGAACAATGTAGAGAACCAGCTGAACAAACTAGCAACCAGCTAAACAAACTAGTAACCAGCTAAACAAACTAGCAACCAGCTAAACAAAGTAGCGAACCAGCTAATCAAAGAAGCGAACACGCTGAACAAAGTAGAGAACCAGCTAAACAAAGTAGAGAACCAGCTAAACAGTGTAGCAAACCAGCTAAACAGTGTAGAGAACCAGCTAAACAAAGTAGCGAACCAGCTAAACAAAGTAGAGAACCAGCAAAACAATGTAGACAACCAGCTAAACAAAGTAGAGAACCAGCTAAACAAAGTAGCGAACAAGCTAAACAAAGTAGCGAACCAACTAAACAAACTAGCAACCAGCTAAACAAAGTAGTGAACCAGCTAATCAAAGAAGCGAACACGCTGAACAAAGTAGAGAACCAGCTAAACAAAGTAGCGAACCAGCTAAACAAACTAGCAACCAGCTAAACAAACTAGCAATCAGCTGAACAAAGTAGAGAACCAGCTAAACAAAGTAGCGAACCAGCTAAACAAACTAGCAACCAGCTAAACAAACTAGCAATCAGCTGAACAAAGTAGAGAACCAGCTAAACAGTGTAGAGAACCAGCTAAACAAAGCAGAGAACCAGCTAAACAAAGTAGTAACCAGCTAAACAAAGTAGTAACCAGCTAAACAAACTAGTAACCAGCTAAACAAAGTAGCGAACCAGCTAAACAAAGTAGCAACCAGCTAAACAAACTAGTAACCAGCTAAACAAACTAGCAACCAGCTAAACAAAGTAGCGAACCAGCTAATCAAAGAAGCGAACACGCTGAACAAAGTAGAGAACCAGCTAAACAAAGTAGCGAACCAGCTAAACAAACTAGCAACCAGCTAAACAAACTAGCAATCAGCTGAACAAAGTAGAGAACCAGCTAAACAAAGTAGCGAACCAGCTAAACAAACTAGCAACCAGCTAAACCGTGTAGAGAACCAGCTAAACAAAGTAGAGAACCAGCTAAACAGTGTAGAGAACCAGCGGAACAAAGTAGAGAACCAGCTAAACAAAGTAGCGAACCAGCTAAACAGTGTAGCGAACCAGTTAAACAGTGTAGAGAACCAGCTAAACAAAGTAGAGAACCAGCTAAACAAAGTAGCGAACAAGCTAAACAAAGTAGAGAACCAACTAAACAAACTAGCAACCAGCTAAACAAAGTAGTGAACCAGCTAATCAAAGAAGCGAACCAGCTAAACAAACTAGCAACCAGCTAAACAAACTAGCAATCAGCTGAACAAAGTAGAGAACCAGCTAAACAAAGTAGCGAACCAGCTAAACAAACTAGCAACCAGCTAAACAAACTAGCAATCAGCTGAACAAAGTAGAGAACCAGCTAAACAAAGTAGCGAACCAGCTAAACAAACTAGCAACCAGCTAAACAAACTACCAATCAGCTGAACAAAGTAGAGAACCAGCTAAACAGTGTAGAGAACCAGCTAAACAAAGTAGAGAACCAGCTAAACAAAGTAGTAACCAGCTAAACAAAGTAGAGAACCAGCTAAACAAACTAGTAACCAGCTAAACAAAGAAGCGAATACGCTGAACAAATTAGAGAACCAGCTGAACAAAGTAGAGAACCAGCTAAACAAAGTAGCGAACCAGCTAAACAAACTAGCAATCAGCTGAACAAAATAGAGAACCAGCTAAATAAAGTAGAGAACCAGCTAAACAAAGTAGCGCACCAGCTAAACAAAGTAGTAACCAGCTGAACAAAGTAGAGAACCAGGTAAACAAAGTAGCGGACCCGCTGAACAAAGTAGAGAACCAGCTAAACAAAGTAGCGAACCAGCTAAACAAACTAGCAATCAGCTGAACAAAATAGAGAACCAGCTAAACAAAGTAGAGAACCAGCTAAACAAAGTAGCGCACCAGCTAAACAAAGTAGTAACCAGCTGAACAAAGTAAAGAACCAGGTAAACAAAGTAGCGAACCCGCTAAACAAAGTAGAGAACCAGCTGAACAAAGTAGCGAACCAGCTAAACAAAGTAGAGAACCAGCTAAACAAAATAGAGAACCAGCTATACAAAGCAGCGAACCAGCTAAACAAAGTAGCGAACCAGCTAAACAAAGTAGAGAACCAGCTAAACAAAGTAGTAACCAGCTAAACAAAGAAGCGAATAAGCTGAACAAATTAGAGAACCAGCTGAACAAAGTAGAGAACCAGCTAAACAAAGTAGCGAACCAGCTAAACAAACTAGTAACCAGCTAAACAAAGTAGCGAACCAGCTAAACAAAGTAGCAACCAGCTAAACAAACTAGTAACCAGCTAAACAAACTAGCAACCAGCTAAACAAAGTAGCGAACCAGCTAATCAAAGAAGCGAACACGCTGAACAAAGTAGAGAACCAGATGAACAATGTAGAGAACCAGCTGAACAAACTAGCAACCAGCTAAACAAACTAGTAACCAGCTAAACAAACTAGCAACCAGCTAAACAAAGTAGCGAACCAGCTAATCAAAGAAGCGAACACGCTGAACAAAGTAGAGAACCAGCTAAACAAAGTAGAGAACCAGCTAAACAGTGTAGCAAACCAGCTAAACAGTGTAGAGAACCAGCTAAACAAAGTAGCGAACCAGCTAAACAAAGTAGAGAACCAGCAAAACAATGTAGACAACCAGCTAAACAAAGTAGAGAACCAGCTAAACAAAGTAGCGAACAAGCTAAACAAAGTAGCGAACCAACTAAACAAACTAGCAACCAGCTAAACAAAGTAGTGAACCAGCTAATCAAAGAAGCGAACACGCTGAACAAAGTAGAGAACCAGCTAAACAAAGTAGCGAACCAGCTAAACAAACTAGCAACCAGCTAAACAAACTAGCAATCAGCTGAACAAAGTAGAGAACCAGCTAAACAAAGTAGCGAACCAGCTAAACAAACTAGCAACCAGCTAAACAAACTAGCAATCAGCTGAACAAAGTAGAGAACCAGCTAAACAGTGTAGAGAACCAGCTAAACAAAGTAGAGAACCAGCTAAACAAAGTAGTAACCAGCTAAACAAAGTAGTAACCAGCTAAACAAACTAGTAACCAGCTAAACAAAGTAGCGAACCAGCTAAACAAAGTAGCAACCAGCTAAACAAACTAGTAACCAGCTAAACAAACTAGCAACCAGCTAAACAAAGTAGCGAACCAGCTAATCAAAGAAGCGAACACGCTGAACAAAGTAGAGAACCAGCTAAACAAAGTAGCGAACCAGCTAAACAAACTAGCAACCAGCTAAACAAACTAGCAATCAGCTGAACAAAGTAGAGAACCAGCTAAACAAAGTAGCGAACCAGCTAAACAAACTAGCAACCAGCTAAACAAACTAGCAATCAGCTGAACAAAGTAGAGAACCAGCTAAACAGTGTAGAGAACCAGCTAAACAAAGTAGAGAACCAGCTAAACAAAGTAGTAACCAGCTAAACAAAGTAGTAACCAGCTAAACAAACTAGTAACCAGCTAAACAAAGTAGCGAACCAGCTAAACAAAGTAGCAACCAGCTAAACAAACTAGTAACCAGCTAAACAAACTAGCAACCAGCTAAACAAAGTAGCGAACCAGCTAATCAAAGAAGCGAACACGCTGAACAAAGTAGAGAACCAGATGAACAATGTAGAGAACCAGCTGAACAAACTAGCAACCAGCTAAACAATGTAGAGAACGAGTTAATAAAAGGAGAGAACCAGCGGAACAAAGTAGAGAACCAGCTAAACAAAGTAGTGAACCAGCTAACCAAAGTAGCGAACCAGCTAAACAAAGTAGCGAACCAGCTAAACAAAGTAGAGAACCAGCTAAACAGTGTAGAGAACCAGCTAAACAAAGTAGAGAACCAGCTAAACAGTGTAGAGAACCAGAGGAACAAAGTAGAGAACCAGCTAAACAAAGTAGAGAACCAGCTAAACAGTGTAGCGAACCAGCTAAACAGAGTAGAGAACCAGCTAAACAAAGTAGCGAACCAGCTAAACAAAGTAGAGAACCAGCAAAACAATGTAGACAACCAGCTAAACAAAGTAGAGAACCAGCTAAACAAAGTAGTAACCAGCTAAACAAACTAGTAACCAGCTAATCAAAGAAGCGAATACGCTGAACAAATTAGAGAACCAGCTGAACAAAGTAGAGAACCAGCTGAACAAAGTAGAGAACCAGCTAAACAAAGTAGCGAACCAGCTAAACAAAGTAGAGAACCAGCTAAACAGTGTAGAGAACCAGCTAAACAAAGTAGAGAACCAGCTAAACAAAGTAGAGAACCAGCTAAACAGTGTAGAGAACCAGCTAAACAAAGTAGAGAACCAGCTAAACAAAGTAGAGAACCAGCTAAACAAAGTAGAGAACCAGCTAAACAGTGTAGAGAACCAGCTAAACAAAGTAGAGAACCAGCTAAACAAAGTAGAGAACCAGCTAAACAGTGTAGAGAACCAGCTAAACAAAGTAGCAACCAGCTAAACAAAGTAGAGAACCAGCTAAACAAAGTAGCAACCAGCTAAACAAAGTAGAGAACCAGCTAAACAAAGTAGAGAACCAGCGAAACAAAGTAGAGAACCAGCTAAACAAAGTAGTAACCAGCTAAACAAACTAGTAACCAGCTAAACAAAGTAGCGAACCAGCTAAACAAAGTAGCAACCAGCTAAACAAACTAGTAACCAGCTAAACAAACTAGCAACCAGCTAAACAAAGTAGCGAACCAGCTAATCAAAGAAGCGAACACGCTGAACAAAGTAGAGAACCAGATGAACAATGTAGAGAACCAGCTGAACAAACTAGCAACCAGCTAAACAATGTAGAGAACGAGTTAATAAAAGGAGAGAACCAGCGGAACAAAGTAGAGAACCAGCTAAACAAAGTAGTGAACCAGCTAAACAAAGTAGCGAACCAGCTAAACAAAGTAGCGAACCAGCTAAACAAAGTAGCGAACCAGCTAAACAAAGTAGAGAAC
The DNA here is from genome assembly GCF_050947455.1 of Rhinoderma darwinii. NCBI lineage: Eukaryota > Metazoa > Chordata > Amphibia > Anura > Rhinodermatidae > Rhinoderma > Rhinoderma darwinii. Next base: position 117,105 of record NW_027464272.1, read on the forward strand.
CAGCTAAACAGTGTAGAGAACCAGCTAAACAAAGTAGAGAACCAGCTAAACAGTGTAGAGAACCAGAGGAACAAAGTAGAGAACCAGCTAAACAAAGTAGAGAACCAGCTAAACAGTGTAGCGAACCAGCTAAACAGTGTAGAGAACCAGCTAAACAAAGTAGCGAACCATCTAAACAAAGTAGAGTACCAGCAAAACAATGTAGACAACCAGCTAATCAAAGTAGAGAACCAGCTAAACAAAGTAGTAACCAGCTAAACAAACTAGTAACCAGCTAAACAAAGAAGCAAATACGCTGAACAAATTAGAGAACCAGCTGAACAAAGTAGAGAACCAGCTAAACAAAGTAGCGAACCAGCTAAACAAAGTAGTGAACCAGCTAAACAAAGTAGAGAACCAGCTAAACAGTGTAGAGAACCAGCTAAACAAAGTAGAGAACCAGCTAAACAAAGTAGAGAACCAGCTAAACAGTGTAGAGAACCAGCTAAACAAAGTAGCAACCAGCTAAACAAAGTAGAGAACCAGCTAAACAAAGTAGCAACCAGCTAAACAAAGTAGAGAACCAGCTAAACAAAGTAGAGAACCAGCGAAACAAAGTAGAGAACCAGCTAAACAAAGTAGAGAACCAGCTAAACAGTGTAGCAAACCAGCTAAACAGTGTAGAGAACCAGCTAAACAATGTAGACAACCAGCTAAACAAAGTAGAGAACCAGCTAAACAAAGTAGCGAACAAGCTAAACAAAGTAGCGAACCAACTAAACAAACTAGCAACCAGCTAAACAAAGCAGTGAACCAGCTAATCAAAGAAGCGAACACGCTGAACAAAGTAGAGAACCAGCTAAACAAAGTAGCGAACCAGCTAAACAAACTAGCAACCAGCTAAACAAACTAGCAATCAGCTGAACAAAGTAGAGAACCAGCTAAACAAAGTAGCGAACCAGCTAAACAAACTAGCAACCAGCTAAACAAACTAGCAATCAGCTGAACAAAGTAGAGAACCAGCTAAACAGTGTAGAGAACCAGCTAAACAAAGTAGAGAACCAGCTAAACAAAGTAGTAACCAGCTAAACAAACTAGTAACCAGCTAAACAAAGTAGCGAACCAGCTAAACAAAGTAGCAACCAGCTAAACAAACTAGTAACCAGCTAAACAAAGTAGAGAACCAGCTAAACAAAGTAGCGAACCAGCTAATCAAAGAAGCGAACACGCTGAACAAAGTAGAGAACCAGATGAACAATGTAGAGAACCAGCTGAACAAACTAGCAACCAGCTAAACAATGTAGAGAACGAGTTAATAAAAGGAGAGAACCAGCGGAACAAAGTAGAGAACCAGCTAAACAAAGTAGTGAACCAGCTAAACAAAGTAGCAAACCAGCTAAACAAAGTAGCGAACCAGCTAAACAAAGTAGCGAACCAGCTAAACAAAGTAGCGAACCAGCTAAACAAAGTAGAGAACCAGCTAAACAGTGTAGAGAACCAGCTAAACAAAGTAGAGAACCAGCTAAACAGTGTAGAGAACCAGAGGAACAAAGTAGAGAACCAGCTAAACAAAGTAGAGAACCAGCTAAACAGTGTAGCGAACCAGCTAAACAGTGTAGAGAACCAGCTAAACAAAGTAGCGAACCAGCTAAACAAAGTAGAGAACCAGCAAAACAATGTAGACAACCAGCTAAACAAAGTAGAGAACCAGCTAAACAAAGCAGCGAACCAGCTAAACAAAGTAGCGAACCAGCTAAACAAAGTAGAGAACCAGCTAAACAAAGTAGTAACCAGCTAAACAAACTAGTAACCAGCTAAACAAAGAAGCGAATACGCTGAACAAATTAGAGAACCAGCTGAACAAAGTAGAGAACCAGCTAAACAAAGTAGCGAACCAGCTAAACAAAGTGGCGAACCAGCTAAACAAAGTAGAGAACCAGCTAAACAGTGTAGAGAACCAGCTAAACAAAGTAGAGAACCAGCTAAACAAAGTAGAGAACCAGCGAAACAAAGTAGAGAACCAGCTAAACAAAGTAGTAACCAGCTAAACAAACTAGTAACCAGCTAAACAAAGTAGCGAACCAGCTAAACAAAGTAGCAACCAGCTAAACAAACTAGTAACCAGCTAAACAAACTAGCAACCAGCTAAACAAAGTAGCGAACCAGCTAATCAAAGAAGCGAACACGCTGAACAAAGTAGAGAACCAGATGAACAATGTAGAGAACCAGCTGAACAAACTAGCAACCAGCTAAACAATGTAGAGAACGAGTTAATAAAAGGAGAGAACCAGCGGAACAAAGTAGAGAACCAGCTAAACAAAGTAGTGAACCAGCTAAACAAAGTAGCGAACCAGCTAAACAAAGTAGCGAACCAGCTAAACAAAGTAGCGAACCAGCTAAACAAAGTAGAGAACCAGCTAAACAGTGTAGAGAACCAGCTAAACAAAGTAGAGAACCAGCTAAACAGTGTAGAGAACCAGAGGAACAAAGTAGAGAACCAGCTAAACAAAGTAGAGAACCAGCTAAACAGTGTAGCGAACCAGCTAAACAGTGTAGAGAACCAGCTAAACAAAGTAGCGAACCATCTAAACAAAGTAGAGTACCAGCAAAACAATGTAGACAACCAGCTAATCAAAGTAGAGAACCAGCTAAACAAAGTAGTAACCAGCTAAACAAACTAGTAACCAGCTAAACAAAGAAGCAAATACGCTGAACAAATTAGAGAACCAGCTGAACAAAGTAGAGAACCAGCTAAACAAAGTAGCGAACCAGCTAAACAAAGTAGTGAACCAGCTAAACAAAGTAGAGAACCAGCTAAACAGTGTAGAGAACCAGCTAAACAAAGTAGAGAACCAGCTAAACAAAGTAGAGAACCAGCTAAACAGTGTAGAGAACCAGCTAAACAAAGTAGCAACCAGCTAAACAAAGTAGAGAACCAGCTAAACAAAGTAGCAACCAGCTAAACAAAGTAGAGAACCAGCTAAACAAAGTAGAGAACCAGCGAAACAAAGTAGAGAACCAGCTAAACAAAGTAGAGAACCAGCTAAACAGTGTAGCAAACCAGCTAAACAGTGTAGAGAACCAGCTAAACAATGTAGACAACCAGCTAAACAAAGTAGAGAACCAGCTAAACAAAGTAGCGAACAAGCTAAACAAAGTAGCGAACCAACTAAACAAACTAGCAACCAGCTAAACAAAGCAGTGAACCAGCTAATCAAAGAAGCGAACACGCTGAACAAAGTAGAGAACCAGCTAAACAAAGTAGCGAACCAGCTAAACAAACTAGCAACCAGCTAAACAAACTAGCAATCAGCTGAACAAAGTAGAGAACCAGCTAAACAAAGTAGCGAACCAGCTAAACAAACTAGCAACCAGCTAAACAAACTAGCAATCAGCTGAACAAAGTAGAGAACCAGCTAAACAGTGTAGAGAACCAGCTAAACAAAGTAGAGAACCAGCTAAACAAAGTAGTAACCAGCTAAACAAACTAGTAACCAGCTAAACAAAGTAGCGAACCAGCTAAACAAAGTAGCAACCAGCTAAACAAACTAGTAACCAGCTAAACAAACTAGCAACCAGCTAAACAAAGTAGCGAACCAGCTAATCAAAGAAGCGAACACGCTGAACAAAGTAGAGAACCAGATGAACAATGTAGAGAACCAGCTGAACAAACTAGCAACCAGCTAAACAATGTAGAGAACGAGTTAATAAAAGGAGAGAACCAGCGGAACAAAGTAGAGAACCAGCTAAACAAAGTAGTGAACCAGCTAAACAAAGTAGCAAACCAGCTAAACAAAGTAGCGGACCAGCTAAACAAAGTAGCGAACCAGCTAAACAAAGTAGCGAACCAGCTAAACAAAGTAGAGAACCAGCTAAACAGTGTAGAGAACCAGCTAAACAAAGTAGAGAACCAGCTAAACAGTGTAGAGAACCAGAGGAACAAAGTAGAGAACCAGCTAAACAAAGTAGAGAACCAGCTAAACAGTGTAGCGAACCAGCTAAACAGTGTAGAGAACCAGCTAAACAAAGTAGCGAACCAGCTAAACAAAGTAGAGAACCAGCAAAACAATGTAGACAACCAGCTAAACAAAGTAGAGAACCAGCTAAACAAAGCAGCGAACCAGCTAAACAAAGTAGCGAACCAGCTAAACAAAGTAGAGAACCAGCTAAACAAAGTAGTAACCAGCTAAACAAACTAGTAACCAGCTAAACAAAGAAGCGAATACGCTGAACAAATTAGAGAACCAGCTGAACAAAGTAGAGAACCAGCTAAACAAAGTAGCGAACCAGCTAAACAAAGTGGCGAACCAGCTAAACAAAGTAGAGAACCAGCTAAACAGTGTAGAGAACCAGCTAAACAAAGTAGAGAACCAGCTAAACAAAGTAGAGAACCAGCTAAACAGTGTAGAGAACCAGCTAAACAGTGTAGAGAACCAGCAAAACAAAGTAGCGAACCAGCTAAACAAAGTAGAGAACCAGCTAAACAAAGTAGCGAACAAGCTAAACAAAGTAGCGAACCAACTAAACAAACTAGCAACCAGCTAAACAAAGTAGTGAACCAGCTAATCAAAGAAGCGAACACGCTGAACAAAGTAGAGAACCAGCTAAACAAAGTAGCGAACCAGCTAAACAAACTAGCAACCAGCTAAACAAACTAGCAATCAGCTGAACAAAGTAGAGAACCAGCTAAACAAAGTAGCGAACCAGCTAAACAAACTAGCAACCAGCTAAACAAACTAGCAACCAGCTAAACAAACTAGCAATCAGCTGAACAAAGTAGAGAACCAGCTGAACAAAGTAGAGAACCAGCTAAACAAAGTAGAGAACCAGCTAAACAAAGTAGAGAACCAGCTAAACAAAGTAGCGAACCAGCTGAACAAAGTAGAGAACCAGCTAAACAGTGTAGAGAACCAGCTAAACAAAGTAGAGAACCAGCTGAACAAAGTAGCGAACCAGCTAAACAAAGTAGTAACCAGCTGAACAAAGTAGAGAACCAGGTAAACAAAGTAGCGAACCCGCTGAACAAAGTAGAGAACAAGCTACTAAGAACTTCTCCTCTTTCTCTGTTTTGATGTGAGAAATCAAACACGTAAATCCTGCGATGTCCTGACAACCAGCGAGTTCCTGCACGGAATGAAGTAAAACTTTTTCGTGATCATCGCTCTCATTTGTTTTAACTCAAACAACAAAACAGAAAGTCGGGGTTCACATGGACTCTATTTTTTTAAAATAAATCTAAGTGACTTGAATAGAATTATGCGTCACCCTAAGGCCTCGTGCCACTTCAGTTATTTTCTTCGGGGTGCTATCCGTTTTTTTTAACTGATAGCCCCCTGACACATTCACTTCTATGGGGCCCTGCACACTTCTGTTGTTTTAACGGAACCGTGTGGCCGTTCCATAAAAAAAAAGACACGTCCTACTCCTCTCCGTTTTTGATGAAACGGTCTCGGCGTTTTCATTGATTTGGTCCGTGAAACAACGGACTGCGCAGTCCGTGTTTAACAGATCCGTCGTTAACGGCCGTCTGATGGCCAACGGAAGTATGTATGAGGCCTAAGGGAGCTAATTACCCCCCTCCGTGAACCCCGACCACACTGTTTGACCTCTACGTCATTAACCACGGACTAGTATTTAAGTTCATGCTTTGCAATGTCTTTTATGTGCCTGATGAAGACCCTGGTACAGGGTTGAAACGCGTTGCAGTTCTTTTACCTATTTTTAACCCCCCTCTGCTACAGCGTTTTAACCCCTTAATGACATGTCACGTACTGGTACGCAGTAGCCGTTAAGGGGAAGTATGGAGTGGGGTCACGGGCTGAGCTCGCTCCATACTCAGCGGGTGACGGCTGTGTTACGCAGCCGACACCACACTGCAATAGGAGGCATCAAAGTACACTATGATTCCGCCAGTTTAAGACCTTCAATGCTGCTGTCAATCACAACCGCAGCATTTAAATTGTTAGAATCAGGGGAGCGCCCCCTTGAACACGGCATCGTGCCCCCCCCGCGATGGGATCGGCCGGTGACGAAGGTTGTTATGGCAGCCAAGGGGCCTAATGAAGGCCCTCAGGTCTGCCATCTTTGTACTCCTTTGAAGCTCCGCCTCCAGCTCCGGATACAGGATACATCAATGTTTTTCAGGCATTTCAAAACTGGAGGGAGAAATGAAGATTTATTTTATTTCCCTATTTTACGGGGTGATGTTTATTTTTATTTTGAATAAAACTTGAGTTGATCGGTTCTGTGGTGTTGGTAGAAAGCAGAGCGTCAAATAGGTGTCCCTGGAGGTTAATTATCAAGTGTCCTCTCCTTAATCTTTTTAATCCGGAAGAGTGAAATTGAGTTAAAGGGACAGGTCCCCGGGGACAGTAAAACGGGAACATCAGTGGGTTTTCATGTTTCTCCAGCGTCGTCAGACACTGATTGTTACCACAACTCCTAATGTTTCACTGTAATATTGTGTTCTCTGAAGCAAACAATTAATACTGATCACTGATCCAACTATTATTACTGATCACTGATCCAACTATTATTACTGATCACTGATCCAACTATTATTACTGATCACTGATCCAAACTATTATTACTGATCACTGATCCAACTATTATTACTGATCACTGATCCAAACTATTATTACTGATCACTGATCCAACTATTATTACTGATCACTGATCCAAATATTATTACTGATCACTGATCCAAACTATTATTACTGATCACTGATCCAACTATTATTACTGATCACTGATCCAACTATTATTACTGATCACTGATCCAACTATTATTACTGATCACTGATCCAAACTATTATTACTGATCACTGATCCAACTATTATTACTGATCACTGATCCAACTATTATTACTGATCACTGATCCAAACTATTATTACTGATCACTGATCCAACTATTATTACTGATCACTGATCCAAACTATTATTACTGATCACTGATCCAACTATTATTACTGATCACTGATCCAACTATTATTACTGATCACTGATCCAAACTATTATTACTGATCACTGATCCAACTATTATTACTGATCACTGATCCAACTATTATTACTGATCACTGATCCAACTATTATTACTGATCACTGATCCAAACTATAATTACTGATCACTGATCCAACTATTATTACTGATCACTGATCCAAACTATTATTACTGATCACTGATCCAACTATTATTACTGATCACTGATCCAACTATTATTACTGATCACTGATCCAACTATTATTACTGATCACTGATCCAAACTATTATTACTGATCACTGATCCAACTATTATTACTGATCACTGATCCAACTATTAATACTGATCACTGATCCAACTATTATTACTGATCACTGATCCAACTATTATTACTGATCACTGATCCAAACTATTATTACTGATCACTGATCCAACTATTATTACTGATCACTGATCCAACTATTATTACTGATCACTGATCCAACTATTATTACTGATCACTGATCCAACTATTAATACTGATCACTGATCCAACTATTATTACTGATCACTGATCCAAACTATTATTACTGATCACTGATCCAAACTATTATTACTGATCACTGATCCAAACTATTAATACTGATCACTGCTCCAAACTATTATTACTGATCACTGATCCAAACTATTATTACGGATCACTGATCCAACTATTATTACTGATCACTGATCCAAACTATTATTACTGATCACTGATCCAACTATTATTACTGATCACTGATCCAACTATTATTACTGATCACTGATCCAAACTATTATTACTGATCACTGATCCAACTATTATTACTGATCACTGATCCAAACTATTATTACTGATCACTGATCCAACTATCAATACTGATCACTGATCCAAACTATTATTACTGATCACTGATCCAACTATTATTACTGATCACTGATCCAAACTATTATTACTGATCACTGATCCAACTATTATTACTGATCACTGATCCAACTATTATTACTGATCACTGATCCAAACTATTATTACTGATCACTGATCCAACTATTATTACTGATCACTGATCCAACTATTATTACTGATCACTGATCCAAACTATTATTACTGATCACTGATCCAACTATTATTACTGATCACTGATCCAAACTATTATTACTGATCACTGATCCAACTATTATTACTGATCACTGATCCAACTATTATTACTGATCACTGATCCAAACAATTATTACTGATCACTGATCCAACTATTATTACTGATCACTGATCCAACTATTATTACTGATCACTGATCCAACTATTATTACTGATCACTGATCCAAACTATTATTACTGATCACTGATCCAACTATTATTACTGATCACTGATCCAACTATTATTACTGATCACTGATCCAACTATTATTACTGATCACTGATCCAAACTATTATTACTGATCACTGATCCAACTATTATTACTGATCACTGATCCAACTATTAATACTGATCACTGATCCAAACTATTATTACTGATCACTGATCCAACTATTATTACTGATCACTGATCCAAACTATTATTACTGATCACTGATCCAACTATTATTACTGATCACTGATCCAACTATTATTACTGATCACTGATCCAACTATTATTACTGATCACTGATCCAACTATTAATACTGATCACTGATCCAACTATTATTACTGATCACTGATCCAAACTATTATTACTGATCACTGATCCAAACTATTATTACTGATCACTGATCCAAACTATTAATACTGATCACTGCTCCAAACTATTATTACTGATCACTGATCCAAACTATTATTACGGATCACTGATCCAACTATTATTACTGATCACTGATCCAAACTATTATTACTGATCACTGATCCAACTATTATTACTGATCACTGATCCAACTATTATTACTGATCACTGATCCAAACTAATATTACTGATCACTGATCCAACTATTATTACTGATCACTGATCCAAACTATTATTACTGATCACTGATCCAACTATCAATACTGATCACTGATCCAAACTATTATTACTGATCACTGATCCAACTATTATTACTGATCACTGATCCAAACTATTATTACTGATCACTGATCCAACTATTATTACTGATCACTGATCCAACTATTATTACTGATCACTGATCCTAACTATTATTACTGATCACTGATCCAACTATTATTACTGATCACTGATCCAACTATTATTACTGATCACTGATCCAACTATTATTACTGATCACTGATCCAAACTATTATTACTGATCACTGATCCAACTATTATTACTGATCACTGATCCAACTATTATTACTGATCACTGATCCAACTATTATTACTGATCACTGATCCGAACTATTATTACTGATCACTGATCCAACTATTATTACTGATCACTGATCCAACTATTAATACTGATCACTGATCCAAACTATTATTACTGATCACTGATCCAACTATTATTACTGATCACTGATCCAAACTATTATTACTGATCACTGATCCAACTATTATTACTGATCACTGATCCAACTATTATTACTGATCACTGATCCAACTATTATTACTGATCACTGATCCAACTATTAATACTGATCACTGATCCAACTATTATTACTGATCACTGATCCAAACTATTATTACTGATCACTGATCCAAACTATTATTACTGATCACTGATCCAAACTATTAATACTGATCACTGCTCCAAACTATTATTACTGATCACTGATCCAAACTATTATTACGGATCACTGATCCAACTATTATTACTGATCACTGATCCAAACTATTATTACTGATCACTGATCCAACTATTATTACTGATCACTGATCCAACTATTATTACTGATCACTGATCCAAACTATTATTACTGATCACTGATCCAACTATTATTACTGATCACTGATCCAAACTATTATTACTGATCACTGATCCAACTATCAATACTGATCACTGATCCAAACTATTATTACTGATCACTGATCCAACTATTATTACTGATCACTGATCCAACTATTAATACTGATCACTGATCCAAACTATTAATACTGATCACTGATCCAACTATTATTAATGATCACTGATCCAAACTATTATTATTGATCACTGATCCAACTATTATTACTGATCACTGATCCAACTATTATTACTGATCACTGATCCAACTATTATTACTGATCACTGATCCAAACTATTATTACTGATCACTGATCCAACTATTATTACTGATCACTGATCCAAACTATTATTACTGATCACTGATCCAAACTATTATTACTGACCACTGATCCCAACTATTAATACTGATCACTGATCCAACTATTATTACTGATCACTGATCCAACTATTATTACTGATCACTCATCCAAACTATTATTACTGATCACTGATCCAACTATTATTACTGACCACTGATCCAAACTATTAATACTGATCACTGATCCAAACTATTATTACTGATCACTGATCCAACTATTATTACTGATCACTGATCCAAACTATTATTACTGATCACTAATCCAACTATTATTACTGATCACTGATCCAACTATTATTACTGATCACTGATCCAAACTTTTAATACTGATCACTGATCCAACTATTATTACTGATCACTGATCCAAACTATTATTACTGATCACTGATCCAAACTATTATTACTGATCACTGATCCAAAATATTATTACTGATCACTGATCCAACTATTATTACTGATCACTGATCCAACTATTAATACTGATCACTGATCCAAACTATTAATACTGATCACTGATCCAAACTATTATTACTGATCACTGATCCAACTATTATTACTGATCACTGATCCAAACTATTATTACTGATCACTGATCCAACTATTATTACTGATCACTGATCCAACTATTATTACTGATCACTGATCCAACTATTATTACTGATCACGGATCCAAACTATTATTACTGATCACTGATCCAACTATTATTACTGATCACTGATCCAAACTATTATTACTGATCACTGATCCAACTATCAATACTGATCACTGATCCAAACTATTATTACTGATCACTGATCCAACTATTATTACTGATCACTGATCCAACTATTAATACTGATCACTGATCCAAACTATTAATACTGATCACTGATCCAAACTATTATTACTGATCACTGATCCAACTATTATTACTGACCACTGATCCAACCTATTATTACTGATCACTGATCCAACTATTAATACTGATCACTGATCCAAACTATTATTACTGATCACTGATCCAACTATTATTACTGATCACTGATCCAAACTATTATTACTGATCACTGATCCAAACTATTATTACTGACCACTGATCCCAACTATTAATACTGATCACTGATCCAACTATTATTACTGATCACTGATCCAACTATTATTACTGATCACTGATCCAAACTATTATTACTGATCACTGATCCAACTATTATTACTGACCACTGATCCAAACTATTAATACTGATCACTGATCCAAACTATTATTACTGATCACTTATCCAAACTATCAATACTGATCACTGATCCAAACTATTATTACTGATCACTGATCCAACTATTAATACTGATCACTGATCCAACTATTATTACTGATCACTGATCTAAACTATTATTACTGATCACTGATCCAACTATTATTACTGATCACTGATCCAAACTATTATTACTGATCACTGATCTAAACTATTATTACTAATCACTGATCCAAACTATTATTACTGATCACTGATCCAACTATTAATACTGACCACTGATCCAAACTATTATTACTGATCACTGATCTAAACTATTATTACTGATCACTGATCTAAACTATTATTACTGATCACTGATCAAAACTATTATTACTGATCACTGATCCAAACTATTATTACTGATCACTGATCCAACTATTATTACTGACCACTGATCCAAACTATTAATACTGATCACTGATCCAAACTATCAATACTGATCACTGATCCAAACTATTATTACTGATCACTGATCCAACTATTAATACTGATCACTGATCCAACTATTATTACTGATCACTGATCTAAACTATTATTACTGATCACTGATCCAACTATTATTACTGATCACTGATCCAAACTATTATTACTGATCACTGATCTAAACTATTATTACTAATCACTGATCCAAACTATTATTACTGATCACTGATCCAACTATTAATACTGACCACTGATCCAAACTATTATTACTGATCACTGATCTAAACTATTATTACTGATCACTGATCTAAACTATTATTACTGATCACTGATCAAAACTATTATTACTGATCACTGATCCAAACTATTATTACTGATCACTGATCCAACTATTATTACTGATCACTGATCCAAACTATTATTACTGATCACTGATCCAACTATTATTACTGATCACTGATCCAAACTATTATTACTGATCACTGATCCAACTATTATTACTGATCACTGATCCAACTATTATTACTGATCACTGATCCAAACTATTATTACTGATCACTGATCCAACTATTATTACTGATCACTGATCCAACTATTATTACTGATCACTGATCCAAACTTTTAATACTGATCACTGATCCAACTATTATTACTGATCACTGATCCAAACTATTATTACTGATCACTGATCCAAACTATTATTACTGATCACTGATCCAACTATTATTACTGATCACTGATCCAACTATTATTACTGATCACTGATCCAAACTTTTAATACTGATCACTGATCCAACTATTATTACTGATCACTGATCCAACTATTATTACTGATCACTGATCCAAACTATTATTACTGATCACTGATCCAACTATTATTACTGATCACTGATCCAAACTATTATTACTGATCACTGATCCAACTATTATTACTGATCACTGATCCAACTATTATTACTGATCACTGATCCAAACTATTATTACTGATCACTGATCCAACTATTATTACTGATCACTGATCCAACTATTATTACTGATCACTGATCCAAACTTTTAATACTGATCACTGATCCAACTATTATTACTGATCACTGATCCAAACTATTATTACTGATCACTGATCCAAACTATTATTACTGATCACTGATCCAACTATTATTACTGATCACTGATCCAACTATTATTACTGATCACTGATCCAAACTTTTAATACTGATCACTGATCCAACTATTATTACTGATCACTGATCCAACTATTATTACTGATCACTGATCCAAACTATTATTACTGATCACTGATCCAACTATTATTACTGATCACTGATCCAAACTATTATTACTGATCACTGATCCAAACTATTAGGGCGGGTTCACACATGGCGGATTTTCACTTAAATTCCGCTGCGGACACTCCGCAGCGTTAATCCGCAGCGGAGCCGTTTCTCCATTGACTTTCACTTTAATTTCGCAGTGTTCGTTTACACGATGCGTACAATTCCGCTGCGGAGCATAGGCTGCGGAGCGGAATGTGGTGTCCGCAGCATGCTCTGTCTGTTGCGGAGCAGTGGCGGACTGGTTGCGGACTCATGGCGGAATTTCTCCATTGACTTCAATGGAGATTCTAAGTTCCGCAATGAAGTCCGCAGCTGTCATGCACATGTTATGTGTGGTGCGGAGCGTATTGGTTTTTTAACATGACATTTCTTCATTCTGGCTGGACCTATGTATTTCTAGGTCTACAGCCAGACTGAGGAAGTCAATGGGGCTCCCGTAATGACGGGAGCGTTGCTAGGAGACGTCAGTAAATAGTCACTGTCCAGGGTGCTGAAAGAGTTAAGCGATCGGCAGTAACTGTTTCTGCACCCGGGACAGTGACTACCGATCCCAATATACATGTATCTGTAAAAAAACATATAAGTTCATACTTACCGAGAACTCCCTGTTTCTGTCTCCAGTCCGGCCTCCCAGGATGACGTTTCAGTGGAAGTGACGGCTGCAGCCAATCACAGGCCAAGCACAGGCTGCAGCGGTCACATGGACTGGCGCGTCATCCAGGGAGGTCGGGCTGGATGCCGAAGGAGGGACGCGTCATCAAGACAACGGGCGGTAAGTATGAATTTCTTTTACTTTCACTAGGGAAAGTGCTGTCCCTTCTCTCTATCCTGCACTGATAGGGAGAAGGGAAGCACTTTTCCTGCAGTCCGCAGCGGCCAGTCCGCATCAATTTTCTGCACATTTTGTGCAGATCCGCAGCCGTAATCCGCAACCCGGATTAGGTGCGGCATTGATGCGGACAGTTGCGGAGGAATTCCGCCATGTGTGGTCATGCCCTTATTACTGACCACTGATCCCAACTATTAATACTGATCACTGATCCAACTATTATTACTGATCACTGATCCAACTATTATTACTGATCACTCATCCAAACTATTATTACTGATCACTGATCCAACTATTATTACTGACCACTGATCCAAACTATTAATACTGATCACTGATCCAAACTATTATTACTGATCACTGATCCAACTATTATTACTGATCACTGATCCAAACTATTATTACTGATCACTAATCCAACTATTATTACTGATCACTGATCCAACTATTATTACTGATCACTGATCCAAACTTTTAATACTGATCACTGATCCAACTATTATTACTGATCACTGATCCAAACTATTATTACTGATCACTGATCCAAACTATTATTACTGATCACTGATCCAAAATATTATTACTGATCACTGATCCAACTATTATTACTGATCACTGATCCAACTATTAATACTGATCACTGATCCAAACTATTAATACTGATCACTGATCCAAACTATTATTACTGATCACTGATCCAACTATTATTACTGATCACTGATCCAAACTATTATTACTGATCACTGATCCAACTATTATTACTGATCACTGATCCAACTATTATTACTGATCACTGATCCAACTATTATTACTGATCACGGATCCAAACTATTATTACTGATCACTGATCCAACTATTATTACTGATCACTGATCCAAACTATTATTACTGATCACTGATCCAACTATCAATACTGATCACTGATCCAAACTATTATTACTGATCACTGATCCAACTATTATTACTGATCACTGATCCAACTATTAATACTGATCACTGATCCAAACTATTAATACTGATCACTGATCCAAACTATTATTACTGATCACTGATCCAACTATTATTACTGACCACTGATCCAACCTATTATTACTGATCACTGATCCAACTATTAATACTGATCACTGATCCAAACTATTATTACTGATCACTGATCCAACTATTATTACTGATCACTGATCCAAACTATTATTACTGATCACTGATCCAAACTATTATTACTGACCACTGATCCCAACTATTAATACTGATCACTGATCCAACTATTATTACTGATCACTGATCCAACTATTATTACTGATCACTGATCCAAACTATTATTACTGATCACTGATCCAACTATTATTACTGACCACTGATCCAAACTATTAATACTGATCACTGATCCAAACTATTATTACTGATCACTGATCCAAACTATCAATACTGATCACTGATCCAAACTATTATTACTGATCACTGATCCAACTATTAATACTGATCACTGATCCAACTATTATTACTGATCACTGATCCAACTATTAATACTGATCACTGATCCAAACTATTATTACTGATCACTGATCCAAACTATTATTACTGATCACTGATCTAAACTATTATTATTGATCACTGATCCAAACTATTATTACTGATCACTCATCCAACTATTATTACTGATCACTGATCCAAACTATTATTACTGATCACTGATCCAACCTATTAATACTGATCACTGATCCAAACTATTACTACTGATCACTGATCCAAACTATTAATACTGATCACTGATCCAAACTATTATTACTGATCACTGATCCAACTATTATTACTGATCACTGATCTAAACTATTATTACTGATCACTGATCCAACTATTATTACTGATCACTGATCCAAACTATTATTACTGATCACTGATCTAAACTATTATTACTAATCACTGATCCAAACTATTATTACTGATCACTGATGCAAACTATTATTACTGATCACTGATCCAACTATTATTACTGATCACTGATCCAAACTATTATTACTGATCACTGATCCAACTATTAATACTGACCACTGATCCAAACTATTATTACTGATCACTGATCTAAACTATTATTACTGATCACTGATCTAAACTATTATTACTGATCACTGATCAAAACTATTATTACTGATCACTGATCCAAACTATTATTACTGATCACTGATCCAACTATTATTACTGATCACTGATCCAAACTATTATTACTGATCACTGATCCAACTATTATTACTGATCACTGATCCAAACTATTATTACTGATCACTGATCCAACTATTATTACTGATCACTGATCCAACTATTATTACTGATCACTGATCCAAACTATTATTACTGATCACTGATCCAACTATTATTACTGATCACTGATCCAACTATTATTACTGATCACTGATCCAAACTTTTAATACTGATCACTGATCCAACTATTATTACTGATCACTGATCCAAACTATTATTACTGATCACTGATCCAAACTATTATTACTGATCACTGATCCAACTATTATTACTGATCACTGATCCAACTATTATTACTGATCACTGATCCAAACTTTTAATACTGATCACTGATCCAACTATTATTACTGATCACTGATCCAAACTATTATTACTGATCACTGATCCAACTATTATTACTGATCACTGATCCAAACTATTATTACTGATCACTGATCCAACTATTATTACTGATCACTGATCCAAACTATTATTACTGATCACTGATCCAACTATTATTACTGATCACTGATCCAACTATTATTACTGATCACTGATCCAAACTATTATTACTGATCACTGATCCAACTATTATTACTGATCACTGATCCAACTATTATTACTGATCACTGATCCAAACTTTTAATACTGATCACTGATCCAACTATTATTACTGATCACTGATCCAAACTATTATTACTGATCACTGATCCAAACTATTATTACTGATCACTGATCCAACTATTATTACTGATCACTGATCCAACTATTATTACTGATCACTGATCCAAACTTTTAATACTGATCACTGATCCAACTATTATTACTGATCACTGATCCAAACTATTATTACTGATCACTGATCCAAACTATTATTACTGATCACTGATCCAAACTATTATTACTGATCACTGATCCAACTATTATTACTGATCACTGATCCAACTATTAATACTGATCACTGATCCAAACTATTAATACTGATCACTGATCCAACTATTATTACTGATCACTGATCCAAACTATTATTACTGATCACTGATCCAAACTATTATTACTGATCACTGATCCAACTATTATTACTGATCACTGATCCAACTATTAATACTGATCACTGATCCAAACTATTATTACTGATCACTGATCCAACTATTATTACTGATCACTGATCCAAACTATTATTACTGATCACTGATCCAACTATTATTACTGATCACTGATCCAAACTATTATTACTGATCACTGATCCAACTATTATTACTGATCACTGATCCAACTATTAATACTGATCACTGATCCAAACTATTAATACTGATCACTGATCCAAACTATTATTACTGATCACTTATCTAAACTATTATTACTGATCACTGATCTAAACTATTATTACTGATCACTGATCCAACTATTATTACTGATCACTGATCCAAACTATTATTACTGATCACTGACCCAACTATTATTACTGATCACTGATCCAAACTATTATTACTGATCACTGATCCAACTATTAATACTGACCACTGATCCAAACTATTATTACTGATCACTGATTTAAACTATTATTACTGATCACTGATTTAAACTATTATTACTGATCACTGATCTAAACTATTATTACTGATCACTGATCGAAACTATTATTACTGATCACTGATCCAAACTATTATTACTGATCACTGATCCAACTATTATTACTGATCACTGATCCAAACTATTATTACTGATCACTGATCCAACTATTATTACTGATCACTGATCCAAACTATTATTACTGATCACTGATCCAACTATTATTACTGATCACTGATCCAACTATTATTACTGATCACTGATCCAAACTATTATTACTGATCACTGATCCAACTATTATTACTGATCACTGATCCAACTATTATTACTGATCACTGATCCAAACTTTTAATACTGATCACTGATCCAACTATTATTACTGATCACTGATCCAAACTATTATTACTGATCACTGATCCAAACTATTATTACTGATCACTGATCCAACTATTATTACTGATCACCGATCCAACTATTATTACTGATCACTGATCCAAACTTTTAATACTGATCACTGATCCAACTATTATTACTGATCACTGATCCAAACTATTATTACTGATCACTGATCCAAACTATTATTACTGATCACTGATCCAAACTATTATTACTGATCACTGATCCAACTATTATTACTGATCACTGATCCAAACTATTATTACTGATCACTGATCCAACTATTATTACTGATCACTGATCCAACTATTATTACTGATCACTGATCCAAACTATTATTACTGATCACTGATCCAACTATTATTACTGATCACTGATCCAACTATTATTACTGATCACTGATCCAACTATTATTACTGATCACTGATCCAAACTAATATTACTGATCACTGATCCAACTATTATTACTGATCACTGATCCAAACTATTATTACTGATCACTGATCCAACTATCAATACTGATCACTGATCCAAACTATTATTACTGATCACTGATCCAACTATTATTACTGATCACTGATCCAACTATTAATACTGATCACTGATCCAAACTATTAATACTGATCACTGATCCAAACTATTATTACTGATCACTTATCTAAACTATTATTACTGATCACTGATCTAAACTATTATTACTGATCACTGATCCAACTATTATTACTGATCACTGATCCAAACTATTATTACTGATCACTGACCCAACTATTATTACTGATCACTGATCCAAACTATTATTACTGATCACTGATCCAACTATTAATACTGACCACTGATCCAAACTATTATTACTGATCACTGATTTAAACTATTATTACTGATCACTGATTTAAACTATTATTACTGATCACTGATCTAAACTATTATTACTGATCACTGATCGAAACTATTATTACTGATCACTGATCCAAACTATTATTACTGATCACTGATCCAACTATTATTACTGATCACTGATCCAAACTATTATTACTGATCACTGATCCAACTATTATTACTGATCACTGATCCAAACTATTATTACTGATCACTGATCCAACTATTATTACTGATCACTGATCCAACTATTATTACTGATCACTGATCCAAACTATTATTACTGATCACTGATCCAACTATTATTACTGATCACTGATCCAACTATTATTACTGATCACTGATCCAAACTTTTAATACTGATCACTGATCCAACTATTATTACTGATCACTGATCCAAACTATTATTACTGATCACTGATCCAAACTATTATTACTGATCACTGATCCAACTATTATTACTGATCACCGATCCAACTATTATTACTGATCACTGATCCAAACTTTTAATACTGATCACTGATCCAACTATTATTACTGATCACTGATCCAAACTATTATTACTGATCACTGATCCAAACTATTATTACTGATCACTGATCCAAACTATTATTACTGATCACTGATCCAACTATTATTACTGATCACTGATCCAACTATTAATACTGATCACTGATCCATACTATTATTACTGATCACTGATCCAACTATTATTACTGATCACTGATCCAACTATTATTACTGATCACTGATCCAACTATTATTACTGATCACTGATCCAAACTATTATTACTGATCACTGATCCAACTATTATTACTGATCACTGATCCAAACTATTATTACTGATCACTGATCCAACTATCAATACTGATCACTGATCCAAACTATTATTACTGATCACTGATCCAACTATTATTACTGATCACTGATCCAACTATTAATACTGATCACTGATCCAAACTATTAATACTGATCACTGATCCAAACTATTATTACTGATCACTGATCCAACTATTATTACTGACCACTGATCCAACCTATTATTACTGATCACTGATCCAAACTATTATTACTGATCACTTATCCAACTATTATTACTGATCACTGATCCAACTATTAATACTGATCACTGATCCAAACTATTAATACTGATCACTGATCCAACTATTATTACTGATCACTGATCCAAACTATTATTATTGATCACTGATCCAACTATTATTACTGATCACTGATCCAACTATTATTACTGATCACTGATCCAACTATTAATACTGATCACTGATCCAACTATTATTACTGATCACTGATCCAAACTATTATTACTGATCACTGATCCAAACTATTATTACTGACCACTGATCCCAACTATTAATACTGATCACTGATCCAACTATTATTACTGATCACTGATCCAACTATTATTACTGATCACTGATCCAAACTATTATTACTGATCACTGATCCAACTATTATTACTGACCACTGATCCAAACTATTAATACTGATCACTGATCCAAACTATTATTACTGATCACTGATCCAAACTATCAATACTGATCACTGATCCAAACTATTATTACTGATCACTGATCCAACTATTAATACTGATCACTGATCCAACTATTATTACTGATCACTGATCCAACTATTAATACTGATCACTGATCCAAACTATTATTACTGATCACTGATCCAAACTATTATTACTGATCACTGATCTAAACTATTATTATTGATCACTGATCCAAACTATTATTACTGATCACTCATCCAACTATTATTACTGATCACTGATCTAACCTAATAATACTGATCACTGATCCAAACTATTAATACTGATCACTGATCCAAACTATTATTACTGATCACTGATCCAACTATTATTACTGACCACTGATCCAACCTATTATTACTGATCACTGATCCAAACTATTATTACTGATCACTGATGCAACTATTATTACTGATCACTGATCCAACTATTAATACTGATCACTGATCCAAACTATTAATACTGATCACTGATCCAACTATTATTACTGATCACTGATCCAACTATTATTACTGATCACTGATCCAAACTATTATTACTGATCACTGATCCAACTATTATTACTGATCACTGATCAAACTATTATTACTGATCACTGATCCAAACTATCAATGCTGATCACTGATCCAACTATTATTACTGATCACTGATCCAACTATTATTACTGATCACTGATCCAAACTACTATTACTGACCACTGATCCAAACTATTATTACTGATCACTGATCCAAACTATTAATACTGATCACTGATCTAACTATTATTACTGATCACTGATCCAAACTATTAATACTGATCACTGATCCAACCTAATAATACTGATCACTGATCCAAACTATTAATACTGATCACTGATCCAAACTATTATTACTGATCACTGATCCAACTATTATTACTGACCACTGATCCAACCTATTATTACTGATCACTGATCCAAACTATTATTACTGATCACTGATGCAACTATTATTACTGATCACTGATCCAACTATTAATACTGATCACTGATCCAACCTAATAATACTGATCACTGATCCAAACTATTAATACTGATCACTGATCCAAACTATTATTACTGATCACTGATCCAACTATTATTACTGACCACTGATCCAACCTATTATTACTGATCACTGATCCAAACTATTATTACTGATCACTGATGCAACTATTATTACTGATCACTGATCCAACTATTAATACTGATCACTGATCCAAACTATTAATACTGATCACTGATCCAACTATTATTACTGATCACTGATCCAACTATTATTACTGATCACTGATCCAAACTATTATTACTGATCACTGATCCAACTATTATTACTGATCACTGATCAAACTATTATTACTGATCACTGATCCAAACTATCAATGCTGATCACTGATCCAACTATTATTACTGATCACTGATCCAACTATTATTACTGATCACTGATCCAAACTACTATTACTGACCACTGATCCAAACTATTATTACTGAACACTGATCCAAACTATTAATACTGATCACTGATCCAACTATTATTACTGATCACTGATCCAAACTATTAATACTGATCACTGATCCAAACTATTAATACTGATCACTGATCTAAACTATTAATACTGATCACTGATCCAAACTATTATTACTGACCACTGATCCAAACTATTATTACTGATCACTGATCCAAACTATTATTACTGATCACTGATCCAAACTATTAATACTGATCACTGATCCAAACTATTATTACTGATCACTGATCCAAACTATTAATACTGATCACTTATCCAACTATTATTACTGATCACTGATCCAACTATTATTACTGATCACTGATCCAACTATTATTACTGATCACTGATCCAAACTATTAATACTGATCACTGATGCAAACTATTAATACTGATCACTGATCCAAACTATCAATGCTGATCACTGATCTAAACTATTAATACTGATCACTGATCCAAACTATTATTACTGACCACTGATCCAAACTATTATTACTGATCACTGATCCAAACTATTATTACTGATCACTGATCCAAACTATTAATACTGATCACTGATCCAACTATTATTACTGATCACTGATCCAAACTATTAATACTGATCACTGATCCAAACTATTATTACTGATCACTGATCCAAACTATTATTACTGATCACTGATCCAAACTATTAATACTGATCACTGATCCAAACTATTATTACTGATCACTGATCCAAACTATTATTACTGACCACTGATCCAAACTATTATTACTGATCACTGATCCAAACTATTAATACTGATCACTGATCCAAACAATTAATACTGATCACTGATCTAAACTATTAATACTGATCACTGATCCAAACTATCAATGCTGATCACTGATCTAAACTATTAATACTGATCACTGGTCCAAACTATTAATACTGATCACTGATCCAACTATTATTACTGATCACTGATCCAACTATTATTACTGATCACTGATCCAATTATTAATACTGACCACTGATCCAAACTATTATTACTGATCACTGATCCAACTATTATTACTGATCACTGATCCAAACTATTATTACTGATCACTGATCCAACTATTATTACTGATCACTGATCCAACTATTATTACTGATCACTGATCCAAACTATTATTACTGATCACTGATCCAACTATTATTACTGATCACTGATCCAAACTATTATTACTGATCACTGATCCAAACTATTATTACTGATCACTGATCCAACTATTATTACTGATCACTGATCCAAACTATCAATACTGATCACTGATCCAACTATTAATACTGATCACTGATCCAAACTATTATTACTGATCACTGATCCAACTATTATTACTGATCACTGATCCAACTATTATTACTGATCACTGATCTAAACTATTATTACTGATCACTGATGCAACTATTATTACTGATCACTGATCCAACTATTAATACTGATCACTGATCCAAACTATTATTACTGATCACTGATCCAAACTATTATTACTGATCACTGATCCAAACTATTATTACTGATCACTGATCCAACTATTATTACTGATCACTGATCCAAACTATTATTACTGATCACTGATCCAAACTATTATTACTGATCACTGATCCAAACTATTATTACTGATCACTGATCCAACTATTATTACTGATCACTGATCCAAATTATTATTACTGATCACTGATCCAACTATTATTACTGATCACTGATCCAAACTATTATTACTGATCACTGATCCAAACTATTATTACTGATCACTGATCCAACTATTATTACTGATCACTGATCCAACTATTATTACTGATCACTGATCCAAACTATTATTACTGACCAGTGAGTCACTGCATCAGAACTGCGGAAAAATTAATTCCAGAATTTGACTTGCGGGGCGTTATTTTATTTCCACAGCATGGCAATTATTGCTGCAGAAAGTAGACGGATTTCTTGCGTTTTTCTGATGTAATCTGCTGCGGAAACGCTGCGGAATTTCTTACGGGGGTGGAATGACATCACAGGAAGAAGAAATATCACCATTACAAAGCCCTCGAAAAAAAAACACATGAAATGGTGCGGAAATATTCTGCAGCAAATCCGTTACATGTGGACAAGTCCTTAGAGTCTGTGCTCGTGTCTACACCTTGTGGATTACAACTGCGACCTTCATCTTCTCCCGGTGATTACACAGACAGTGAGCCCCCAGGACCCGGCTCAGACAGTGAACCTCCAGGACCCGGCTCAGACAGTGAGCCCCCAGGACCCGGCTCAGACAGTGAACCCCAGGACCTGGCTCAGACAGTGAGCCCACAGGACCCGGCTCAGACAGTGAACCCCAGGACCCGGCTCAGACAGTGAGCCCGCAGGACCCGGCTCAGACAGTGAACCCCAGGACCCGGCTCAGACAGTGAACCTCCAGGACCCGGCTCAGACAGTGAGCCCCCAGGACCCGGCTCAGACAGGGAACCCCCAGGACCCGGCTCAGACAGTGAACCCCAGGACCCGGCTCAGACAGTGAACCCCAGGACCCGGCTCAGACAGTGAGCCCCCAGGACCCGGCTCAGACAGTGAACCCCAGGACCCGGCTCAGACAGTGAACCCCAGGACCCGGCTCAGACAGTGAGCCCCCAGGACCCGGCTCAGACAGTGAACCCCAGGACCCGGCTCAGACAGTGAACCCCCAGGACCTGGCTCAGACAGTGAGCCCGCAGGACCCGGCTCAGACAGTGAACCCCAGGACCCGGCTCAGACAGTGAGCCCACAGGACCCGGCTCAGACAGTGAACCCCCAGGACCCGGCTCAGACAGGGAACCCCAGGACCCGGCTCAGACAGTGAACACCCAGGACCCGGCTCAGACAGTGAGCCCCCAGGACCCGGCTCAGACAGTGAGCCCCCAGGACCCGGCTCAGACAGTGAGCCCCCAGGACCCGGCTCAGACAGTGAGCCCCCAGGACCCGGCTCAGACAGTGAGCCCCCAGGACCCGGCTCAGACAGTGAGCCCCCAGGACCCGGCTCAGACAGTGAGCCCCCAGGACCCGGCTCAGACAGTGAGCCTCCAGGACCCGGCTCAGACAGTGAACCCCAGGACCCGGCTCAGACAGTGAGCCCCAGGACCCGGCTCAGACAGTGAGCCTCCAGGACCCGGCTCAGACAGTGAACCCCAGGACCCGGCTCAGACAGTGAACCCCAGGACCCGGCTCAGACAGGGAACCCCAGGACCCGGCTCAGACAGGGAACCCCAGGACCCGGCTCAGACAGTGAGCCCCAGGACCCGGCTCAGACAGTGAGCCTCCAGGACCCGGCTCAGACAGTGAACCCCAGGACCCGGCTCAGACAGTGAGCCTCCAGGACCCGGCTCAGACAGTGAGCCCCAGGACCCGGCTCAGACAGTGAACCCCAGGACCCGGCTCAGACAGTGAGCTTTTGGAGCCCGTGTTCCTGAGAAGTCTTGTAGGAGACGTTATTATCTTATTCCTCCCGTGTCCTCGGTTCTTCTTGGTCTGATGCATCGCTCCTGCATGTTCCTTACACGTGCACAAACACTGTCTGTCTGTGGCCCCTGGATGCCGGGACCCCATAGTGGAAGCATCAGTAAGTAAATTTACATATGAGAGGAGGGGGATCAGACATTACCCTGTGGTGGGGTCAGCGGAGCAACATGACTTCATACTTATGGGATTGTGGTGGATCAGAGGTAAATCTGCAGAAGAAAACATCTGAAATATTAATGAGAAGAACAATTAATGAAAGTGGACAAAGCGAGAAAAGACAGAAACACATGAGACGCAGCCTCACAGATCAATAGTGACGTCTCCGAGATCTACAGAGAACCAAAATATCCAGGAGGCCCCGAGACCCGGCCACAGGAGCGGCATCGTTACCGGAGAAGACCACCGAGGGGTGTTATATCACATCATCATTTATAGCCACCACCTGTACAATCATGAGGAGAAGACGAAGAAGAAGAAGAAGAGGAAGAAGAAGTAGAAGAAGGAGAAGAAGAAGAGGAAGAGGAAGAAGTAGAAGAAGGAGAAAAAGAAGATGAAGAAGAAGAGGAAGTAGAAGAAGAGAAGAAGAAATAGAAGAAGAAGAAGAAGAAGAAGAAGAAGAAGATGAAGAGGAAGAGGAAGAAGAAATATAAGAAGAAGAATAAATAGAAGAAGAAGAAGAAGAAGAAGAAGAAGAAGAAGAAGAAGAAGATGAAGAGGAAGAGGAAGAGGAAGAAGAGAAGAAGAAATAGAAGAAGAAGAATAAATAGAAGATGAAGAGGAAGAAGAAGTAGAAGAAGAGAAGAAGAAATAGAAGAAGAAGAACAAGAAGAGGAAGAAGAAGAAGAAGAAGAAGAAGGAGGAGAAGAAGAAGAAGAACGGGGACAATTTCTATTCTTCTCATCTGTGGACATTTCAGTATCTGCTCCTCAGTCACACAGAATATAAAGGGGACAGAACAAACCATCTTTACAATAATGTATTGTCCTGTGGAAATAGTAAGTGCCCCCCACGTCTATCACATAAGACCTAAAATTAGCATCGCGGTCCATAAGGTTCAGTGACGACCCCTCTGATCACCGTGATGCGACCACTAGTCATTGTCCCCCAGAATCTGTCACCTGTAGATCAAGAGAACTCAGGAGCAGCAGAGCAGAACCGGAGCGGGGCCTAACTGACGGCTCATGCAAACTTCTCCTTATGCCCCCCCCCCAACTTCTCCTTATGGCCCCCCCAACTTCTCCTTATGGCCCTCCCAACTTCTCCTTATGCCCCCCAACTTCCCCTTATGCCCCCCAACTTCTGCTTATGGCCCCCCAACTTCTCCTTATGGCCCCCCCAACTTCTCCTTATGGCCCCCCAACTTCTCCTTATGGCCCTCCCAACTTCTCCTTATGCCCCCCAACTTCCCCTTATGCCCCCCCAACTTCTGCTTATGGCCCCCCCAACTTCTCCTTATGGCCCCCCCCAACTTCTCCTTATGGCCCCCCAACTTCTCCTTATGGCCCACGGTTCGCAGCATTCAGCTTTATCGCTGGCTCTCTGAAGGGACTAATCCTAACGACACTTCCAGCCAGGGGACTTTTTTTTAAATATATATCAGAGTCAGCCTATCTATAAGACTATAACCCCTATAGCTTTGCCACTAGATAGGATTAGATACAGGGCCCATCAGACAGTATCACACATGATAGGATTAGATACAGTGGCTCAGCAGACAGTATCACACATGATAGGATTAGATACAGTGGCTCAGCAGACAGTATCACACATGATGGGATTAGATACACAGCTCAGCAGACAGTATCACACATGATAGGATTAGATACATAGCTCAGCAGACAGTATCACGCATGATAGGATTAGATACAGGGCCCATCAGACAGTATCACACATGATAGGATTAGATACACAGCTCAGCAGACAGTATCACACAGGATAGGATTAGATATACAACTCAGCAGCCAGTATCACACATGATAGGATTAGATACACAGCTCAGCAGACAGTATCACACAGGATAGGATTAGATACACAGCTCAGCAGACAGTATCACACATGATAGGATTAGATACAGCGGCTCAGCAGACAGTATCACACATGATAGGATTAGATACACAGCTCAGCAGACAGTATCACACATGATAGGATTAGATACACAGCTCAGCAGACAGTATCACACATGATAGGATTAGATACAGCGGCTCATCAGACAGTATCACACATGATAGGATTAGATACACAGCTCAGCAGACAGTATCACACATGATAGGATTAGATATACAACTCAGCAGGCAGTATCACACATGATAGGATTAGATACACGGCTCAGCAGACAGTATCACACATGATAGGATTAGATACAGCGGCTCATCAGACAGTATCACACATGATAGGATTAGATACACAGCTCAGCAGACAGTATCACACAAGATAGGATTAGATACACAGCTCATCAGACAGTATCACACATGATAGGATTAGATACACAGCTCAGCAGACAGTATCACACATGATAGGATTAGATACAGAGGCTCATCAGACAGTATCACACATGATAGGATTAGATACACAGCTCAGCAGACAGTATCACACATGATAGGATTAGATACACAGCTCATCAGACAGTATCACACATGGTAGGATTAGATACACAGCTCAGCAGGCAGTATCACATATGATAGGATTAGATACACAGCTCAGCAGACAGTATCACACATGATAGGATTAGATACAGTGGCTCAGCAGACAGTATTACACATGATAGGATTAGATACACAGCTCAGCAAGCAGTATCACACATGATAGGATTAGATACATAGCTCAGCAGACAGTATCACACATGATAGGATTAGATACACTAGCTCAGCAGACAGTATCACACATGATAGGATTAGATACAGTGGCTCAGCAGACAGTACCACACATGATAGGATTAGATACACAGCTCAGCAGACAGTATCACACATGATAGGATTAGATACACAGCTCAGCAGACAGTATCACACATGATAGGATTAGATACATAGCTCAGTAGACAGTATCACACATGATAGGATTAGATACACAGCTCAGCAGACAGTATCACACATGATAGGATTAGATACACAGCTCAGCAGACAGGATCACACATGATAGGATTAGATACACATCTCAGCAGACAGTATCACACATGATAGGATTAGATACACAGCTCAGCAGACAGTATCACACATGATAGGATTAGATACACAGCTCAGCAGACAGTATCACACATGATAGGATTAGATACACAGCTCAGCAGACAGTATCACACATGATAGGATTAGATACACAGCTCAGCAGACAGTATCACACATGATAGGATTAGATACAGTGACTCAGCAGACAGTATCACACATGATGGGATTAGATACACAGCTCAGCAGACAGTATCACACATGGTAGGATTAGATACACAGCTCAGCAGACAGTAGAACACATGATAAGATTAGATACACAGCTCAGCAGACAGTATCACACATGATAGGATTAGATACACAGCTCTGCAGACAGTATCACACATGATAGGATTAGATACATGGCTCAGCAGACAGTATCAGACATGACAGGATTAGATACAGTGGCTCAGCAGACAGTATCACACATGACAGGATTAGATACACAGCTCAGCAGACAGTATCACACATGATAGGATTAGATACACAGGTCAGCAGATAGTATCACACATGATAGGATTAGATACACAGCTCAGCAGACAGTATCACACATGATAGGATTAGATACACAGCTCAGCAGACAGTATCACACATGATAGGATTAGATACACAGCTCAGCAGACAGTATCACACATGATAGGATTAGATACACAGCTCAGCAGACAGTATCACACATGATAGGATTAGATACACAGCTCAGCAGACAGTATCACACATGGTGTTGTGTGTGGTTTTTTTTATTTCAATAATATATATTTTCGATGTACTTGTATTTTTTGATCTTTATTTCTACCTCCTTAGTAATATCTGCCGGCTGATTGACAGCGTCCATTACTAAGGCGGGGTGTAATGTTAGCCGGTGCAGAGGTTAACACTAACCCCCCAGTATTACCCCAGTACCCACCGCCACCAGGGATACTGGGAAGAGCCGGGTGTGATCTAGTACCCAATCATCTATAGTGATCTGTAGTGATGGACGAGTACTGGGGCGGCCGCAGGCTGGTGTCATCAGGCTGGGCAAGGCCAAACACAGTGCCCCCCCCCCCCCAGTAATGCTGCTGCTCTGTTGAATCTGGATGGTTAGCAACAATGGGGGTACCACACAATTTTTATTCCATTAAAAATAAACAAAAAAAAACGACGTGGGGTTCCCCCATTTTTATAACCTGCCAGATACAACGCAGCAGCAGCAGCAGCATTACCAGGGGGGCGGGTCACTCTTTTTGGACTTTCCCAGCCTAGTAATACCAGCCTGCGGCCGCTCCAGTGTCAGACCATCACTACAGATCACTACAGATCACTACAGATCACTACAGATCACTACAGATGTTCAGGAACTGGATTGTACTCGGCTCTTCCCGACTCCCCTGGTGGCAGTGGGTACCGGGGTAATAAGGAGGGTTAGTGTTAACCTCTGGACCGGCTACGTAATGGACGCTGTCAATCAGCCGGCAGCCATTAATAAGGCGGGGTTAATAAAGTTTAAGAGAAAACACAAGGACATAGAAAAAATATTTTATTGAAACAAAAAAAACAAAACCCCGACACAAGACCCGACATTATCCATTATATTGACAATAAAAAAATCTGTCATCGCAGTCCTCAAATCCGACATAGTCCAACAACCGGACCTGTAAAAAAACACAAACACACAAAACCCAATAGTAACACATGTGCTAGGCTTAGATACAGGGCCCATGTGTGATACTGTCTGTTAGACACATGTTAGACTTAGATACAGGACCCATGTGTGATACTGTCTGTTAGACCCATGTTAGGCTTAGATACAGGGCCCATGTGTGATACTGTCTGTTAGACCCATGTTAGGCTTAGATACAGGGCCCATGTGTGATACTGTCTGTTAGACCATGTTAGACTTAAATAAAGGACCCATGTGTGATACTGTCTGTTAGACCCATGTTAGGCTTAGATACAGGGCCCATGTGTGATACTGTCTGTTAGACCCATGTTAGACTTAGATACAGGGCCCATGTGTGATACTGTCTGTTAGACCCATGTTAGACTTAGATACAGGGCCCATGTGTGATACTGTCTGTTAGACCCATGTTAGACTTAGATACAGGGCCCATGTGTGATACTGTCTGTTAGACCATGTTAGACTTAGATACAGGGCCCATGTGTGATACTGTCTGTTAGACCCATGTTAGACTTAGATACAGGGCCCATGTGTGATACTGTCTGTTAGACCATGTTAGACTTAGATACAGGGCCCATGTGTGATACTGTCTGTTAGACCCATGTTAGACTTAGATACAGGGCCCATGTGTGATACTGTCTGTTAGACCCATGTTAGACTTAGATACAGGGCCCATGTGTGATACTGTCTGTTAGACCCATGTTAGACTTAGATACAGGGCCCATGTGTGATACTGTCTGTTAGACCCATGTTAGACTTAGATACAGGGCCCATGTGTGATACTGTCTGTTAGACCCATGTTAGACTTAGATACAGGGCCCATGTGTGATACTGTCTGTTAGACCATGTTAGACTTAGATACAGGGCCCATGTGTGATACTGTCTGTTAGACCCATGTTAGACTTAGATACAGGGCCCATGTGTGATACTGTCTGTTAGACCCAGGTTAGGCTTAGATACAGGGCCCATGTGTGATACTGTCTGTTAGACCCATGTTAGACTTAGATACAGGGCCCATGTGTGATACTGTCTGTTAGACCCATGTTAGACTTAGATACAGGGCCCATGTGTGATACTGTCTGTTAGACCATGTTAGACTTAGATACAGGGCCCATGTGTGATACTGTCTGTTAGACCCATGTTAGACTTAGATAAAGGACCCATGTGTGATACTGTCTGTTAGACCCATGTTAGGCTTAGATACAGGGCCCATGTGTGATACTGTCTGTTAGACCCATGTTAGACTTAGATACAGGGCCCATGTGTGATACTGTCTGTTAGACCCATGTTAGACTTAGATAAAGGACCCATGTGTGATACTGTCTGTTAGACCCATGTTAGGCTTAGATACAGGACCCATGTGTGATACTGTCTGTTAGACCATGTTAGACTTAGATACAGGGCCCATGTGTGATACTGTCTGTTAGACCCATGTTAGACTTAGATACAGGACCCATGTGTGATACTGTCTGTTAGACCCATGTTAGACTTAGATACAGGGCCCATGTGTGATACTGTCTGTTAGACCATGTTAGACTTAGATACAGGGCCCATGTGTGATACTGTCTGTTAGACCCATGTTAGACTTAGATACAGGACCCATGTGTGATACTGTCTGTTAGACCATGTTAGACTTAGATACAGGGCCCATGTGTGATACTGTCTGTTAGACCCATGTTAGACTTAGATACAGGACCCATGTGTGATACTGTCTGTTAGACCCATGTTAGACTTAGATACAGGGCCCATGTGTGATACTGTCTGTTAGACCCATGTTAGACTTAGATACAGGGCCCATGTGTGATACTGTCTGTTAGACCCATGTTAGGCTTAGATAAAGGACCCATGTGTGATACTGTCTGTTAGACCCATGCTAGACTTAGATACAGGACCCATGTGTGATACTGTCTGTTAGACCCATGTTAGACTTAGATAAAGGACCCATGTGTGATACTGTCTGTTAGA
Source organism: Rhinoderma darwinii (assembly GCF_050947455.1). NCBI lineage: Eukaryota > Metazoa > Chordata > Amphibia > Anura > Rhinodermatidae > Rhinoderma > Rhinoderma darwinii. The sequence continues at coordinate 149,636 of NW_027464272.1, forward strand.
CCCATGTTAGACTTAGATACAGGGCCCATGTGTGATACTGTCTGTTAGACCATGTTAGACTTAGATACAGGGCCCATGTGTGATACTGTCTGTTAGACCCATGTTAGACTTAGATACAGGGCCCATGTGTGATACTGTCTGTTAGACCCATGTTAGACTTAGATACAGGGCCCATGTGTGATACTGTCTGTTAGACCCATGTTAGACTTAGATACAGGGCCCATGTGTGATACTGTCTGTTAGACCATGTTAGACTTAAATAAAGGACCCATGTGTGATACTGTCTGTTAGACCCATGTTAGGCTTAGATACAGGGCCCATGTGTGATACTGTCTGTTAGACCCATGTTAGACTTAGATACAGGGCCCATGTGTGATACTGTCTGTTAGACCCATGTTAGACTTAGATACAGGGCCCATGTGTGATACTGTCTGTTAGACCCATGTTAGACTTAGATACAGGGCCCATGTGTGATACTGTCTGTTAGACCATGTTAGACTTAGATACAGGGCCCATGTGTGATACTGTCTGTTAGACACATGTTAGACTTAGATACAGGGCCCATGTGTGATACTGTCTGTTAGACCATGTTAGACTTAGATACAGGGCCCATGTGTGATACTGTCTGTTAGACCCATGTTAGACTTAGATACAGGGCCCATGTGTGATACTGTCTGTTAGACCCATGCTAGACTTAGATACAGGGCCCATGTGTGATACTGTCTGTTAGACCCATGTTAGACTTAGATACAGGGCCCATGTGTGATACTGTCTGTTAGACTCATGTTAGGCTTAGATACAGGGCCCATGTGTGATACTGTCTGTTAGACCCATGTTAGGCTTAGATACAGGGCCCATGTGTGATACTGTCTGTTAGACCCATGTTAGACTTAGATACAGGGCCCATGTGTGATACTGTCTGTTAGACCATGTTAGACTTAGATACAGGGCCCATGTGTGATACTGTCTGTTAGACCCATGTTAGGCTTAGATACAGGGCCCATGTGTGATACTGTCTGTTAGACCCATGTTAGGCTTAGATACAGGGCCCATGTGTGATACTGTCTGTTAGACCCATGTTAGGCTTAGATACAGGGCCCATGTGTGATACTGTCTGTTAGACCCATGCTAGACTTAGATACAGGGCCCATGTGTGATACTGTCTGTTAGACCCATGTTAGGCTTAGATACAGGACTCATGTGTGATACTGTCTGTTAGACCATGTTAGGCTTAGATACAGGGCCCATGTGTGATACTGTCTGTTAGACCATGTTAGGCTTAGATACAGGGCCCATGTGTGATACTGTCTGTTAGACCCATGTTAGGCTTAGATACAGGGCCCATGTGTGATACTGTCTGTTAGACCCATGTTAGACTTAGATACAGGGCCCATGTGTGATACTGTCTGTTAGACCCATGTTAGACTTAGATACAGGGCCCATGTGTGATACTGTCTGTTAGACCCATGTTAGACTTAGATACAGGGCCCATGTGTGATACTGTCTGTTAGACCATGTTAGACTTAAATAAAGGACCCATGTGTGATACTGTCTGTTAGACCCATGTTAGGCTTAGATACAGGGCCCATGTGTGATACTGTCTGTTAGACCCATGTTAGACTTAGATACAGGGCCCATGTGTGATACTGTCTGTTAGACCCATGTTAGACTTAGATACAGGGCCCATGTGTGATACTGTCTGTTAGACCCATGTTAGACTTAGATACAGGACCCATGTGTGATACTGTCTGTTAGACCATGTTAGACTTAGATACAGGGCCCATGTGTGATACTGTCTGTTAGACCCATGTTAGGCTTAGATACAAGGCCCATGTGTGATACTGTCTGTTAGACCCATGTTAGACTTAGATACAGGGCCCATGTGTGATACTGTCTGTTAGACCATGTTAGACTTAGATACAGGACCCATGTGTGATACTGTCTGTTAGACCATGTTAGACTTAGATACAGGGCCCATGTGTGATACTGTCTGTTAGACCATGTTAGGCTTAGATACAGGGCCCATGTGTGATACTGTCTGTTAGACCCATGTTAGGCTTAGATACAGGACCCATGTGTGATACTGTCTGTTAGACCATGTTAGACTTAGATACAGGGCCCATGTGTGATACTGTCTGTTAGACCCATGTTAGGCTTAGATACAGGGCCCATGTGTGATACTGTCTGTTAGACCATGTTAGACTTAGATACAGGACCCATGTGTGATACTGTCTGTTAGACCATGTTAGACTTAGATACAGGGCCCATGTGTGATACTGTCTGTTAGACCATGTTAGGCTTAGATACAGGGCCCATGTGTGATACTGTCTGTTAGACCCATGTTAGGCTTAGATACAGGGCCCCTGCAGGCAGTAATGATGTTACACTTAGGCTGGATTCACACGAGCATGTTCGGTCCGTAATGGACGGAACGTATTTCGGCCGGAAGTCCCGGACTGAACACAGTGCAGGGAGCCGGGGTCATAGTATCATAGTTATGTACGACGCTAGGAGTCCCTGCCTCGCTGTAATCATGTTTTCAGTACGGGACAGTAGTTCCACGGAGAGGCAGGGACTCCTAGTGTCGTACATAACTATGATACTATGACCCCGGCTCCCTGCACTGTGTTCGGTCCGGGACTGCCGGCCGAAATACGTTCCATCCTTTACGGACCGAACATGCTCGTGTGAACCCAGCCTTACCCAGCTCTTCGGTGCACAGATGACGCGACACCATCCAGCGTCGTGACGTCATGCGTGGCGCACAGCACCATGACAAGAGAAGACTTCCGCTGCGCTCGGGGAGGAAGGTAAGTATGTGTGGTTACTATAGTAACAGGGTGTATTTTATGACATAGGCCCCAGTTACTATAGTAAATTTCTATAGACGCGGCCCGGTTGCAATTACAGCCTCTGTAGCGGCAGAGCACCGGGCCAAACATCCGGGGCGTGGGCCTGGAGGTCCGGTGCTAGCGACGCCCCTTACCTGAACCCCTGATTGCTGATATAATACATTGCGCCACCTCTGTGCCTATAACCGCCTGTATTATGTTGCCTCTGGCAGGACCTAACAAGCTTCTGTACCCGCCAGACCTGGGGCCATTATTAGGCAATGATGGCCTAAATTCCAATTAGAAGCGGCAGTCGCCATTGACCGTGGCATCTCAGGGATTTAATGGCCGGGATTGGAGTTAACCCCCGTCACAGCAGAGTATCGGCTGTAATATACAGAAGCTGAGCCCAGGCCATCACAGCGACGTAACTATACTGCGCCGATATCGGGAATCTTCAACTTTAAACATTATGGAGTTTTTTGATTATTTTTTGAATATATCTTTATAGCGGCCATTGCATTGTTTTTCTGATACACAGCTCCAAACCCTCTGCATTGACACAGATTGGATACATGCTGGCTGCTTACATCAGCACTAGTGACGGCATAGAGTCCGGCGGCGATCAGTGCGGAGAGCTCAGAGTACTTCATCCAGGGGCTGAATCTGGAGCAGCCGTAAACGTGGCGCCGGGGGCATTAAAACGTCAATGTATTGGTCATGCAACTTGCCGGACCGCCACCACCGGCGCAGTCACACGGCACTCCCCGCCCTGTGTATGGGGGGCTCACCACTGCGGACAGGTTCCCATTAATACATAATAATAGACTCCACATGAAATAAATAAGAAATGCGCTGGACGCTGCTTCCTCCGTTCCACCGGGACAATATAAACCCCTCGCACTTATATAGATGGGGCCCGGAAGGGACGTGTCTTACCTTGTAATAAAAAAGGAAAAAAGTTTCTAAAGTTCTTCAGAAACTCCTCCCCGTTCATAAACAATAAAAATATTAACGAAATGGAGATAAAATTAGAATTAAAACGAAAAACTTTCACTGAGAAGAAACAGTGGCGCCAGGAAACCGCTGATGTGCCGGCGTGTGCCGGTGAGCGGCTCTTATTAATGATGGGAACGGGGAACCGGTCCAGTCAATGTCTCCATTTATACGTATCTAGGCTGCCGTTCTCTGTGGGTGGCCGGGAGCGCTGGATCAGGATCGGCAGTGGCTCCGCACCGGTCAGACAGTAATGCCATTCAGGGAAGGTCACAGTCTGTCATAGAGGGCTGAGAAGGAGGAGTCCATGAAAAAGAGGGGGTTATAGTCCACCACAGATCATATAGGAGAGGGCCCACCGGCACCTATAGACTCCGTGCTCTGTGTTCAGCGGTCGGTGGAAGGCAAGTAATATGTCTAGAGCAGTGGCGTAACTACCGCGGTAGCAGCAGTAGCGGCTGCTACGGGGCCCGGGGCTTGAGGGGGCCCGGTGGCGCCGCTAGCAGCCGTTATGGCTACTACAGCGGTAGCGTCGCTACTGTGGGGCCCGCGACGCCGAGCCTTACACAGGCCCTCTCATGCCTGTAGGTGTCGCTAGCACCGGAGGAGGCCCCAGTGCTAGCGGCAGCCAAATACATGTATTAGCACTGAATGGCCGGGCATGTTCCGTGCCTGACCATCCAGTGCCTTACAATGATACTGATTGGCTAGCGGCGCGATGACATCATCGCGCCGCTTCCATGCTTAGAAGGTGCTGATTGGCGGGGCAAGTCATTCTGCCCCGCCAATCAGCGTCATTGGAGGACGCTCGTTCAGCTCCTGCAGACATGCTCAGAAGAGAGCATGTCTGCATCGCCAGTGAACAGCGTGGGAACCGGAGAATGTGAGTATGTCAAGTTTTTGTTTTTTTTCCCTCATAAAAATGCGAATGGCATTATCTATAGTGGGGGGGGGGGTCATCTTTATGTGGGCTATTATATATAGGGTTCTATATGTGGGGCAGTAGCTACAGGGGGGTCTATATGTGGGGCAGTAGCTACAGGGGGGGTCTATATGTGGGGGTGTGGGCCACTATATACAGGGGGGTCTATATGTGGGCCACTATATACAGGGGGCTCTATATGTGAGCCATTATATACAGGGGGCTCTATATGTGGGCCACTATATACAGGGGGGGTCTATATGTGGGCCACTATATACAGGGGGGGTCTATATGTGGGCCACTATATACAGGGGGGTCTATATGTGGGCCACTATATACAGGGGTGGGTTACCTGTGGGGCACTAGCAACAGGGTGGCTATATGTAGTGCACAGTCTACAGGGGTGGGCTATATGTGGGACACTATATACAGGGGGAGCTATATGTGAGACACTATGTACAGAGGTGGGCTATACGTGGAGCAATAACTATAGGGGAAGCTATATGTAGGGCAGCACGGTGGCTCAGTGGTTAGCACTATTGCCTTGCAGCTCTGGAGTCCATATGTGGGCACTATCTATAGGGGCTTCTATGTAGGTCACTATCTACAGGGGGCATGTTGTGTGTTTGTGACAGTTATATTTAGATGTGTTGAGAATTTTAACTTTGTTTATAGGTGCAGAAATGTTTTAAAAGTGAGAAGCTGAAGACATCTGAACGGAAAACTGCAGAAATGGGTCATGGCCGGTAGAAATCCATCATAGATGTCTGAGCCGGAGGGAGAAGAAAAGAACTAGAATCTGAGACGTCACCGGTGAGTCACTTAATGTAAATGTTTATTCTGCCTCTAATCAGTAATGTAGTCCCTGTATGATCTGCAGCGAGATGATGGTGATAGGATTTTTTTTGTGAAACCGCATCTCCCAGCATATCCTTATCATTGTTCAGGCCATGCTGGGAGCTGTAGTTATACGCCGTACAAACCTATACGCAGTGGCGTAACTACCGCTATAGCAGCCGTAGCGACTTCTACAGGGCCTGCAGCATGAGGGGGCCCGTGCCACCCGCCGGCACGGCCCCCTCCCATGGCCGCAGGCTCCGCTAGCAGCCGCTATGGCTGCTACAGCGCGACGCCACTGAAGGGGTTGTTCCTACATAAGACATGTATCCCCTAATCACAGGATAGGGGATACATGTGTGATCGCTGGCAGCGATGAGGAGAACGGGGGACCGAAAGTCCCCCCTAAGTTCTCCATGACAAACCTCGGACTTCCGGGGTCTGTGTCGGCAGCTCCGTAGAAATGAATGGAGCGCCGGTCGCGCTTGTGCGCATGCGTGACTAGCGCTCCTTTCATTTTTATTGAACTGCGCAGACGCCGGAAGTCCGAGGTTAGTCATGGAGAACTTCGGGGGACTTTCGGTCCCCCGTTCTCCTCATCGCTGCCAGCGATCACACATGTATCCCCTATCCTGTGGATAGGGGATGCATGTCTTTTGTAGGACAAACTATAGGCCGTTTTTTTTTTGGGGGGGGGCTATATGGCGTTATCTACAGAGGTGTTCTGTATGGCATTATCTACAGGGGGGGCTGTATGGCATTCTCTACAGGGGGGACTGTATGGCATTCTCTACAGGGGGGGCTGTATGGCGTTATCTGCAGGGGGCTGTGTATGGTGCTATCTATAGGGGGGCGCTGTGTGGTGGAATCTATAGGGAGGCACTATCTATAAAGGGGGGGGGGGTTGCGTGATACCCAGCAGAGGGGGGGCCCTAGTCAAAAGTTTGCTATGGGGCCCAGTCTTTCCTAGTTACGCCCCTGCTCTAGAGGTTACGATGAAGAACGCAGAAGGTCAGGTGATTGCGCCCCTGGTGAAAATATAACGTGAGACTCGAGGAGACAATATACTTAACAATTACTAAGATGACTGTAAGACCTGCAGCGGCCCGGGGGAGGGTATACACCATGTGAGGGAGGAAGATATTACCACTAAGACCCCTGTGCCGGCCGAGGGTATGGGGAAAACTGAGTATAACAAAGTCTAGAACAATGACCCTCGCCCTTCCCCCACATGGACATGGCAGACTGAAGTTCAAGACCCTAAAAAATCAATGTAAATATTGAGGTCACCTGGACAGAGAGTCTTCGGCTTCTACATCCAAAAAGACTCTTCGTTGATAAGAAGTTGAGTTCTGTGTTTGCCAGTCCTGGATGTGATCAGTTGCAGTCAGATTGGGTACACCGTCAGTTGCAGTCAGATTGGGTACGCCGTCAGCTGCAGTCAGATTGGGTACGCCGTCAGCTGCAGTCAGATTGGGTACACCGTCAGCTGCAGTCAGATTGGGTACGCCGTCAGCTGCAGTCAGATTGGGTACGCTGTCAGCTGCAGTCAGATTGGGTACGCCGTCAGCTGCAGTCAGATTGGATACGCCGTCAGCTGCAGACAGATTGGGTACGCCGTCAGCTGCAGTCAGATTGGGTACGCCGTCAGCTGCAGTCAGATTGGGTACACCGTCAGCTGCAGTCAGATTGGGTACACCGTCAGCTGCAGTCAGATTGGGTACGCCGTCAGCTGCAGTCAGATTGGATACGCCGTCAGCTGCAGACAGATTGGGTACGCCGTCAGCTGCAGTCAGATTGGGTACGCCGTCAGCTGCAGTCAGATTGGGTACACCGTCAGCTGCAGTCAGATTGGGTACGCCGTCAGCTGCAGTCAGATTGGGTACGCTGTCAGATGCAGTCAGATTGGGTACACCGTCAGCTGCAGTCAGATTGGGTACACCGTCAGCTGCAGTCAGATTGGGTACGCCGTCAGCTGCAGTCAGATTGGATACGCCGTCAGCTGCAGACAGATTGGGTACGCCGTCAGCTGCAGTCAGATTGGGTACACCGTCAGCTGCAGTCAGATTGGGTACGCCGTCAGCTGCAGTCAGATTGGGTACGCCGTCAGCTGCAGTCAGATTGGGTACACCGTCAGCTGCAGTCAGATTGGGTACGCCGTCAGCTGCAGTCAGATTGGATACGCCGTCAGCTGCAGACAGATTGGGTACATCGTCAGCTGCAGTCAGATTGGGTACGCCGTCAGCTGCAGTCAGATTGGGTACACCGTCAGCTGCAGTCAGATTGGGTACGCCGTCAGCTGCAGTCAGATTGGATACGCCGTCAGCTGCAGTCAGATTGGGTACACCGTCAGCTGCAGTCAGATTGGGTACGCCGTCAGCTGCAGTCAGATTGGGTACACCGTCAGCTGCAGTCAGATTGGGTACGCCGTCAGCTGCAGTCAGATTGGATACGCCGTCAGCTGCAGACAGATTGGGTACGCCGTCAGCTGCAGTCAGATTGGGTACACCGTCAGCTGCAGTCAGATTGGGTACACCGTCAGCTGCAGTCAGATTGGGTACGCCGTCAGCTGCAGTCAGATTGGGTACACCGTCAGCTGCAGTCAGATTGGGTACGCCGTCAGCTGCAGTCAGATTGGGTACACCGTCAGCTGCAGTCAGATTGGGTACGCCGTCAGCTGCAGTCAGATTGGGTACACCGTCAGCTGCAGTCAGATTGGGTACGCCGTCAGCTGCAGTCAGATTGGGTACGCTGTCAGCTGCAGTCAGATTGGGTACGCTGTCAGCTGCAGTCAGATTGGGTACGCTGTCAGCTGCAGTCAGATTGGGTACGCTGTCAGCTGCAGTCAGATTGGGTACGCCGTCAGCTGCAGTCATATTGGGTACGCCGTCAGCTGCAGTCAGATTGGGTACGCTGTCAGCTGCAGTCAGATTGGGTACGCCGTCAGCTGCAGTCAGATTGGGTACGCCGTCAGCTGCAGTCAGATTGGGTACGCTGTCAGCTGCAGTCAGATTGGGTACGCTGTCAGCTGCAGTCAGATTGGGTACGCCGTCAGCTGCAGTCATATTGGGTACGCCGTCAGCTGCAGTCAGATTGGGTACGCTGTCAGCTGCAGTCAGATTGGGTACGCCGTCAGCTGCAGTCAGATTGGGTACGCCGTTAGCTGCAGTCAGATTGGGTACGCCGTCAGCTGCAGTCAGATTGGGTACATCGTCATGTCCTCCATGTCTCTCCTTGAAATGTGACTATAGTTTTTCGGAGTAGCGATCTTTAGACGTGGTTTTGTTCTGCGTATCATAAGCCCCACAGACATGAGATCATACAACAGACGAGGCATCTCTGCCTGAAGACTCAAGTACCATAATACCCTCCCCCCATGTCATACAATTCCTCCACTGAGTGTTGAAGCTGCCAGGGGGATTTTTTTTTTTTTGGGTGGTCTTGGAAATCAGGACAGGCCCAAGAGATATTAACTACATTGTGTAACTCCATTGTGTAACTACATTGTGTAACTGCATTGTGTAACTACATTGTGTAACTGCATTGTGTAACTCCATTGTGTAACTGCATTGTGTAACTGCATTGTGTAACTGCATTGTGTAACTACATTGTGTAACTGCATTGTGTAACTACATTGTGTAACTCCATTGTGTAACTGCATTGTGTAACTCCATTGTGTAACTACATTGTGTAACTGCATTGTGTAACTCCATTGTGTAACTCCATTGTGTAACTCCATTGTGTAACTGCATTGTGTAACTGCATTGTGTAACTCCATTGTGTAACTCCATTGTGTAACTCCATTGTGTAACTGCATTGTGTAACTCCATTGTGTAACTGCATTGTGTAACTCCATTGTGTAACTACATTGTGTAACTCCATTGTGTAACTACATTGTGTAACTCCATTGTGTAACTACATTGTGTAACTCCATTGTGTAACTCCATTGTGTAACTCCATTGTGTAACTCCATTGTGTAACTGCATTGTGTAACTCCATTGTGTAACTGCATTGTGTAACTCCATTGTGTAACTACATTGTGTAACTCCATTGTGTAACTCCATTGTGTAACTACATTGTGTAACTCCATTGTGTAACTACATTGTGTAACTCCATTGTGTAACTCCATTGTGTAACTACATTGTGCGGTTTTAAAAATGACCTGCGGGTTTTCTGGGACCACTTACTCTAAGATGACGTCACGTTTAATAGTCGACCAGGTTTTTTTGTAGACCGTCAGGCGCTTATCTGTTGGGTAAAGGGTTAAGGGGTGAGGGGTTTATTAGTTAGGCCATTAGAGGGGTGGGAATCATTTCTCCCAGGCAGAAAGGAGCGAGGGGGTAGAAGATGGAGGGGGCTTCTTATTCAATGCGCTCCACCACGTGGGGCCGTCCCTTTTCGGGAGAAATCTTTAGCTCCCTCCGTTGTGTTTTTGGGCTTTGTGGTGGTCACTCTCAGGGGTCGGTGGGTTATTGTCCTCGCAGACAGTTTCTTTCTCTTTCATACATAATATTATCTTACGTGGTGGAATAGAAGGGGCGACTTTCGGGATGGTGACGATAACCAGTCACAAGTTATCACTGACTCACAGAAACGATCTTCATTATCATTCCCGAGGGTGGAGAATTTATTTCCCCTTCACATAAAGGGTGACTGGCGTCTTGGCGCCAGGTCCGCGGAGGTTTATTGTTATGGCGCAGTTTCATTTCTTTATGAACCTGGTGTAAATATTGGGTTATAAAATGAAGGTCATTAATTCCCGTTTCCATCTTGGGGCGCGTGGCGTCACTGTGTTCTTCAGAGCCTTTTTTTCCTACAGTTCCTACCACATTTCCGGGGATTGAATGGCATTTTGGTTCTGTACCCGGGCTGGCGGCAGGTGGGTATTGGAATGAAGAAGGTTCATATTTTGTTCTCCTCTAATAAATTCACTAGGGCAGATTCACTGAACCGGCGTTTCATCCACCAATCGTAGTACGAGGCTCAGGAGTGAGATGCCGCTGATTTTTTTGGAGGCGCGCACCCCTTCATAAATCTCTTACGTCTTCTGCTGTCCGTGCACCAGATAGTGAAATCTACGCAGCTGCAGTATCATGTGTAAATGAAATTAAATGTATCGGGTCGCGGTTGCCCCGCCCCTTCCGCTAAGCTCCACCCTCTTTTTTTGAAGTTCCGTGAGCCGCATAAATGCATCAAAAGTCACAATTTTTTTAAATGCACTGGAGACTTTTCTACGCCAGAAAACTGATCCCCCCCCCCCCCCTAAGGCCATGTTCACACGCTGACTAAGATACGGAGCTTTTCAAGGGAAAACAGCCCCTGATTTTCAGCTGTTTTTTAGCAACTCGCAGCGTTTTTTACGGCCGATTTTGAAGCGGTCAATGAAAAATGGCTCCAAAAGCGGCTCAAGAAGTGTCCTGCACTTCTTTTTCACAGGCGTTTTTTTACACGGCCGTTTTTAAAAACGTCCGGGAAAAAAAACGGCCCGTCGGAACGGAACACAGTTTTTCCCATTGAAATCAATGGGCAGCTGTTTGGAGGCGTTCTGCTTCCGATTCTTTAGCTGTTTTTTGGCCGTTTACGGCCCGAACAACATCCGGAAATAAGCCGTGTGAACATACCCTGACACCGACCACGCGCTCCAGAACCCAGAAGAAGTCGGGAGGGTCCACACTTTACACGCCTTCATTTATTCAACACTTGACACAGAGAAGTTTTGGCTGAATTTCTTATAAAGTTTCTGGGATCGGGGGGTAAGGGGTTTACAGACTCGGGATGTTGGCGGACATTTTTTGGGCTGATTTTTAGACTTGCAGCAACCTGCATATGTACAGTCCATCCTTTAATTTTGGAATGATATTCAGTGTTACCCCTCCCCCTTCTATTTGACTTTCCTACATACCGGACGTCTCAGGATTCACTCGCTAATCATCCGCATGGACATAAAACTTCTGCCCTTCCGTAATCACTAACAATGCCCTGAGCTCGGACCTTACACTGGTCTCCATCACCCCAATTGTCCATTTACCCCTAAACATGGTAATCACTGTGAGCAGGGGCCGCCTCCGCCTCCTGGCCGGGGAGTTGTCCCTGTGCTCTGTAAGTTATACGACCATTTACACTCGCTTGTCCTTGCTACTTAACAACATACAATAAATAATCTAGATATCGAATAGAGGAATTTCAATCTATTCTTTGACATTGGGAGTAAAACGTCCTTGAGATTCTTCTGCTTCTTCTTATCCCCAGATTCCTCTACACGAGTCCTGATATATGTGGCGGTTATAAATGTACGACTGCCGTCTAGCTGAGCAGTGGATCTGACCTCATGGATGGATCTTAATCTTTCCCAGGATTCTCTGTATGGCATGTCGAATCTCCTTGGTCATGACGCCATACACGACTGGGTTCAGAGCTGGTGACAGGAGATGATGGAGGAGAGAGAGGACAACATGCACGGGCCGGGGAATCTCCTTGACTGCTCGATTAGACACCATTGTGGTGGCAATTGTGATGTAGAACATGCAGATGACAATGAGATGGGAACCACAGGTACGGAAAGCTTTGGAGGCAGCGCTGAAGGAACGAGCCACCACGACTGTCCGGAGAATGACAGAATAAGATATGATGATGAGAAGAACATCAGTGCCGCCAACCACAATGAAGATCACCAGGCCGTAGATGCTGCTGGAAGTGTTGTCGCTGCAGGACAGTTTTTCGACAGACATGTTCTCACAGAAACAATGAAGTATTTCCCGGCTGGAGCAGTAATCGAGACTTACCGCCAGTAGAGGCATGGGCAAGGCCACAGCCATGTTTCTCAGCAGAATGAACACACAAGCCTTGGCCACAAATTGTTTCGTAATGATGGAAGAGTAGTGTAGAGGATTACAAATGGCCACGTACCGGTCGTAAGCCATGACCAGGAATATGGAAGACTCTGTGGCTGACCACATGATGGTGAAGAACATTTGGCTGAAGCAGGCCGTGGCGGTCACCGTTGTCGAGCCCGTCCACAGCATATACAAAATTTTGGGAGTGGCGACTGTGCTGAGGAAAAGATCCACCACGGAGAGCATGGCCAGGAAGTAATACATGGGATGGTGGAGCCGGGGCTCGAAGACGATAACTACAATCAATGCCGCATTGGAGAGAAGGGCAACCAAAAGAAAGAACAGGAGAAGTCCAGAGATATCCCAGCTGTGGATTTCAGGAAAGCAGATGAAAATGAACTCCAGGGTTGAGATATTGGCTCCATGTGGGTCCGTGGTATTAACCAGTAACGTGCTGCCTGGAAGAGAAAGATCACATCATGATTAACCTTCATACAGGGATTTATAAGCAGATTAGGTCAATACCGGAATATTCTCTGAGCTACGTCCCACCCCGTTTATCTATATGCGCTCCCAGTCTCAGGAACCCAAGAAGTGACCTGTCCTCTGCTGGTGGGGGGTGCGGGTCCTGTCTCAGCACGCGCAGTAGTCGGGAGGGGCGCCGTGGGTGTAAACGTGGTTCTCAGAGTGGGGGATTATTTATAGGTGGTGGGTCACATGTTGATAATGTCTGACAGATGATTATCAGGTGTACATATTGGGATTATCGATATATTGTCAGATCTATCAGTATTTTGTATGTACAATCACTTCTTATACATTTATATATATTATAACACGTTTTTCTATATTTTTTGCACTTTATGTATAATAAATGTTATAAACCTTGAAGGTTAATATGTTAATTGCACTGATCAGTAATCAGTATCACGGCCTTTATATACTTTATATACTACACACGTTACATTGCCTGAGAAAGATCCCGGTGAGAAGAGAAGAAACATTGCACAGAGGAACAAAGTCCAAGCGCCGTATCACTAAATCTTCTGCAGTGCTGGAATTGTTTTATGTTTTTTTTATCACGATTGGATATTGGATCAGGATTGAAGGGCTTGCACCGCGGCCTCTTCTGCTCCTCCACAGCGCTGCTCTCTTCTTTTTTTTAATGTATATATGCTATATATTTATTTATTTATATATATTACTGTGTAAAACTTTTAGGCATTTTCAAAAAAAATTCTGCAATGTAAGAAAGCTTTCAACAGTAGAAGCGTTAATTGTTTTTTTTTATCAATTAACAAAATACAAAGTAAATGAACAGAAGGGAAATCTAAATCCAATCAATATTTGGTGTGACCCCCCTTTGCCTTCAGCATCAATACTTCTAGGCACACAGTTTTTGCAGGAACTCGGCCGGGAGGTTGTTCCACATCTTGGAGCAGTAAGCGCAGATCTTCTGTGGATGTCGCTGTCTCTTCATGTGATCCCTGACAGACTCCAAGCTGTAGAGATCCGGGCCCTGTGGGGGCCACATTAGCGCTTCCAGGACTCCTTGTTCTTCTTTACACTAAGGATAGTTCTTAATGACATTGGCTGGATGCTGGGGGTCGTTGTCCTGCTGCAGAATAAATTTGGAGCCAATCCCTGATGTTATTACATGATGGATAATTATCTGCCTGGATTTCTCATCATTGAAGACACTAATAATCCTGACCAAATCCCCAACCCCATGTGCTGAACTGCAGCCCCCAAACTTACAAGGACCCTCCACCAGGACCTCCACCATGCTTCACTGCTGCCTGCAGACCCTCATTATTGTACCGCTCCCGAGGACCCTCCACCATCTTCACTGCTGCCTGCAGACCCTCATTATTGTACCGCTCTGCTGCAGACCCTCATTATTGTACCGCTCTCCAGGACCTTCCACCATGCTTCACTGCTGCCTGCAGACCCTCATTATTGTACAAATCTCCAGGACCCTCAACCATGCTTCACTGCTGCCTGCAGACCCTCATTATTATACCACTCTCCAGGACCCTCAACCATGCTTCACTGCTGCCTGCAGACCCTCATTATTGTGCCACTCTACTGCAGACCCTCATTATTATACCGCTCTCCAGGACCCTCCACCATGCTTCACTGCTGCCTGCAGACCCTCATTATTGTACCGCTCTCCAGGACCTTCCACCATGCTTCACTGCTGCCTGCAGACCCTCATTATTGTACTGCTCTGCTGCAGACCCTCATTATTGAACCGCTCTCCAGGACCCTCCACTATGCTTCACTGCTGCCTGCAGACCCTCATTATTGTACTGCTCTGCTGCAGACCCTCATTATTGAACCGCTCTCCAGGACCCTCCACTATGCTTCACTACTGCCTGCAGACCCTCATTATTGTACTGCTCTGCTGCAGAGCCTCATTATTGTACCGCTCTGCTGCAGACCCTCATTATTGTACTGCTCTCCAGGACCCTCCACCATGCTTCAATGCTGCCTGTAGACCCTCATTATTGTACCACTCCCCAGGAGCTTCCACCATGCTTCACTGCTGCCTGCAGACCCTCATTATTGTACCACTACCCAGGACCCTCCGCCATGCTTCACTGCTTCCTGCAGACCCTCATTATTGTACTGCTCTCCAGGACCCTCCACCATGCTTCACTGCTGCCTGCAGACCCTCATTATTGTACTGCTCTCCAGGACCCTCCACCACGCTTCACTGCTGCCTGCAGACCCTCATTATTGTACCACTACCCAGGACCCTCCGCCATGCTTCACTGCTTCCTGCAGACCCTCATTATTGTACCACTACCCAGGACCCTCCACCATGCTTCACTGCTGCCTGCAGACCCTCATTATTGTACTGCTCTCCAGGACCCTCCACCACGCTTCACTGCTGCCTGCAGACCCTCATTATTGTACCACTACCAGGACCCTCCACCATGCTTCACTGCTTCCTGCAGACCCTCATTATTGTACCGCTTTCCAGGACCCTCCACCATGCTTCAATGCTGCCTGTAGACCCTCATTATTGTACCACTCCCCAGGACCCTCCGCCATGCTTCACTGCTGCCTGCAGACCCTCATTATTGTACTGCTCTCCAGGACCCTCCACCATGCTTCACTGCTGCCTGCAGACCCTCATTATTGTACCGCTCTCCAGGACCCTCCACCATCTTTACTGCTGCCCGCAGACCCTCATTAGTGTACCGCTCTCCAGGACCCTCCACCATCTTTACTGCTGCCCGCAGACCCTCATTATTGTACCGCTCTCCAGGACCCTCCACCATCTTCACTGCTGCCTGCAGACCCTCATTATTGTACTGGTCTCCAGAACCCTCCACCATGCTTCACTGCTGCCTGCAGACCCTCATTATTGTACTGCTCTCCAGGACCCTCCACCATCTTTACTGCTGCCCGCAGACCCTCATTATTGTACCGCTCTCCAGGACCCTCCACCATGCTTCACTGCTGCCTGCAGACACTCATTATTGGCCTGCTCTCCAGCCCTGGCCAGACTTCTCCGAATAGTGGACAGGTGTACCTGGGTCCAACTGGTTTCTGACAGTTCTGAGCTGATAGCACTGCTGGACATCATCCGATGTCGAAGGGAAGTAACCATGATGTGTCTTTAATCTGCTGTACTGTTTCTTTGGCTGACCACTGTGTCTACAGTCCTCAATATTGCCCGTTTCTTTCTGCTTCTTCAAAAGAGCTGGAATAGAACATTGTGAAACCACCGTCTGCTGTGAAATCTTTGCCTGGGAAAGACCTTGCTGATGCAGTATATCCACCTTGTGTCCTGTTGCTGTGCTCAGTCTTGCCATGGTGGACCTGTGACATGAAACATTCTTCCACAACCTCATCCTTGTAGCAGAGTTTGGCTGTTCCACACCCAGGTTTAAGCCTCCTACACCGCGGTTTCTGTTAAGTTAATGACTGTGTTTCAACCTACATATGAAAAGGATGATTATAATGACCTGTTTGGTATAATTGGTTAATCATACACCTGACTATAATGTGAATGTATGTATGAGCTTCTACATGTATGTAATGTGTATATACTGTATGTGTAGTCATCTTTATCTGGGCTTTCAACGCATTAAATGCAGTGTCAAGCAACTCTAACTTTACATCTTCAATGACTTTTGTTGTGTGATTTCACGCGCAGCAAGTTATCATAGTCAAGCTAAAGATGGCTACATCCGTATGTATGTTAATATAATAATTTGTATATATATATATATATGTATATATAATTATTATATGTGTGTAATTTATGTGTATGTGTGTAATGTTTATATGTGTGTAATGTATGTGTGAGTGTAAAGTGTAATGTGTATATATACAGTATATAAAATGTAATGTGTAATGATTTGGATCCACACAACTTTTCAAGGTAAATACTGCACATGGCAGAACTCGTAACAAGAAGAGTTATCATGAGAATTTCTCTCCAGGCTCAGGGCTTATTGACACTGTGTAGGTAGAGCGATGATTGTACGCCGCACACTAATCACATGGTCAATAGTCATGTAACAGTATTATTATTAAATCTCTCTTGTACTAATAACGTTGTCTATATTTAGTCATCAGTGATCAATGTCCAGACACCGAGACGCTATCTTGTGTAAACTCAGGATGAAGGCTCATTAATGCAGCAACACAATACAGCGGTCTCTGGCCAGCGATATATAGAAGATCATAGTAACCGACGCTACATGATGAAAGGAAAACACCAGGCAAAACCAGGATACCGTATAATGCCTAGTACAAGAGCTAAGGGGCAAGGAGAGACAGAGGGAGAAAAAAAAACGAAAGAGAGTAGGAAAGAGAGAGAGTAGGAAAGAGAGAGAGTAGGAAAGAGAGAGAGTAGGAAAGAGAGAGAGTAGGAAAGAGAGAGAGTAGGAAAGAGAGAGAGTAGGAAAGAGAGAGAGTAGGAAAGAGAGAGAGTAGGAAAGAGATATAAGAAGAAAGAGAGAAAGAGAGAGACAATGAGAGAGAGAAAGAAAAAACAAAGAAAGAAAAGAGAAGACAAAAAGAGAGTAGGAAAGAGAGATATAAGAAAAGAGAAAGTGTAAAGGATCTGCCAGACACAGCTTCTGTGTCGACGCCCGTGGTTAATCAGTCTGCATCTGCTCCTAGGTCTGATAGGGTGACTTCATCTGCTACCACTCAGGCTGGTAGGCTGAGGAGTGGGAGAACCTATCGCAGCCTGGCCAGACGGTTCTAGCTCCCGCCCTCTATCTATTTATACCTTCATTTCCTGCTTGTCTTTGCCTGTGATTCGGTCTTGTTTCCTGGCTCTGCTGTTCCTGCTAGTACTATTGACCTCTGCTTGTAATTGACCCTGGCTTTACTGACTACGCTCCTACTCTGCGTTTGGTACCTCGTACACTCCTGGGTTGACTCGGCTCGTTCACTACTCTTGTTGCTCACGGTGTTGTCGTGGGCGACGTCCCCATTTCCCTTAGCTTCTGGTGTACCCTTGTCTGTTTGTCTGTTGTGCACGTATTGAGCGTAGGGACCGTCGCTCAGTTGTACGCCGTCGCCTAGGACGGGTCGTGCAAGTAGGCAGGGACTGAGTGGCGGCTAGATTAGGGCTCACCTGTCTGTCTCCCTACCCTGGCCATTACATAATCACAGGCCATATACCTTTTCTACCCTGGTTCCTACTACTATGGACCCCCTTGGGACCCTGGCTCAGCAAATGCAGGGTCTCTCTCTACAGGTCCAAGCCCTGGCTCAGAGGCTCGATCAGCGTGATGCTAACCAGCTAGTGCCCTTCACCTCACCTCTTGAACCCCATCTCAAGTTGCCTGACCGGTTCTCAGGGGACCGGAAGACTTTTTTCTCCTTTCGGGAGAGTTGTAGACTCTCTTTCCATCTAAAGCCCCACTCCTCAGGTTCAGAGAGCCATCGAGTGGGTATTATTGTCTCCCGGCTCCAGGACGGCCCCAAGAATGGGCCTTCTCCTTGGCTCCTGACGCCCCCCTGAACTTTCCTCTGTTGACCTTTTTTTTGTGCTCTCGGGCTCATCTATGACGAGACTGACAAGACTGCCTTTGCCGAGATTCAGCTGGTGACCTTACATCAGGGTAAGAAACCCGTTGAGGAGTACTGTTCTGACTTTAGGAAGTGGTGTGTAGCTTCTCGGTGGAATGACCCTGCCTTAAGGTGCCAGTTTAGATTGGGTCTGTCGAACGCCCTGATAGACCTGTTAGTTAGCTATCCCTCTTCTGACTCTCTAGATCAGGTTATGGCTTTAGTGGTACATCTTGACCGACGTCTCAGGGAACGACGACTTGAACATTTTTGTGTCTTCTCCTCTGGCTCCCCCATGATGGCTCCCAAGGTTCCGTTGCTTCGTTCTTCCACGGAAAACTCGGATGAACCAATGCAACTCGGGGCCTCCGTGTCTCCTAAACAACGTAGAGAATTCCGCAGGAAGAATGGTCTCTGCTTCTATTGTGGGGATGACAAGCATCAAGTGAAAGACTGTCCTAGGCATAAGAATAAGCAGCCAGAAAACTTCCACGCCTAAGTGACCATCGGGGAGGTCGCTTGGGCGCACAGATATTTCCCGTAAATATGAAACCTAATAAGATCTTGCTTCCCTTTCAGGTCTCTTTTGGTGGTAGGTCTGCTACCGGCAATGCCTTCGTGGATTCAGGGTCGTCTGCTAATATCATGTCTGTGGAATTTGCTATGTCTCTATCTATGCCTTTGATTGATTTGCCTAAACCTGTCCCGGTAGTGGGTATCGACTCCACTCCTCTTGCTAATGGTTATTTTACACAGCATACCCCTGTTTTTGAACTCCTTGTTGGCTCCATGCATTTGGAGCAATGCTCTGTACTGTTGATGCAGGGATTATCGTCCGATTTTGTTTTAGGCCTTCCCTGGTTGCAGTTGCATAATCCCACGTTTAACTGGAGTACTGGGGATCTTACCAAATGGGGTAATGAATGCATGACGTCATATTTTTCTGTTAATTCTATTTCTCTCCCTGAGGAGGTGAACACTCTACCTGACTTTATTCAGGACTTCGCTGATGTTTTTTTCTAAAAAGGCCTCCGAAGTGTTACCTCCTTATAGAGAATACAATTGCGCTATCGATTTGGTACCAGGAGCTAAGCTCCCTAAGGGTAGGATATTTAATCTCTCTTGTCCCGAACATGAGGCCATGAGAGAGTATATCCAGGAATGTCTGGCCAAGGGTTACATTCTCCCATCTACTTCTCCGGTAGGTGCTGGCTTCTTCTTCGTAGGGAAGAAGGATGGTGGTCTTAGGCCGTGCATCGATTATCAAAACTTGAATAAGGTCACTGTAAGGAACCAGTATCCCCTTCCTTTGATTCCTCAACTCTTCAATCAGGTTCAGGGGGCCCAATTATTCTCTAAGTTTGATCTTCGGGGGGCTTATAACCTTATCCGAGTCAGAGAAGGGGATGAGTGGTCATTTTGAATACCTCGTCATGCCCTTGGGTTGTGTAATGCTCCCGCGGTCTTCCAGAATTTCATAAATGAGATTTTAAGAGACTACCTGGGGGTATTTCTTGTAGTGTACCTTGATGACATACTGGTGTTTTCCAAGGACTGGTCCTCCCACATTGAGCATGTCAGGAAGGTGCTCCAGGCCCTTCGGGAAAACAAACTCTTTGCTAAATCCGAAAAATGTGTGTTTGGGGTGCAGGAGATACCATTTTTGGGTCAAATCCTCACTCCTAATGAATTCCGCATCGACCCTGCCAAGGTTCAGGCTGTGGCTGAATGGGTCCAACCTGCCTCCCAGAAGGCTTTACAGTGCTTCCTTGGGGTTCGCTAATTATTACAGGAGATTTATTGCTAACTTCTCGGTCATCGCTAAGCCTCTTACGGACCTTACTCACAAAGGTGCTGATCTCCTCCACTGGCCTGCAGAGGCGGTTCAGGCTTTTGAGGTCCTTAAGAGGTGCTTTTTCTCTGCCCCAGTGCTGATTTAGCCTAACCAAATGGAGCCAT
The DNA here is from genome assembly GCF_050947455.1 of Rhinoderma darwinii. Taxonomy (NCBI): domain Eukaryota; kingdom Metazoa; phylum Chordata; class Amphibia; order Anura; family Rhinodermatidae; genus Rhinoderma; species Rhinoderma darwinii. The sequence continues at coordinate 170,059 of NW_027464272.1, forward strand.
TCATCATGGAGGTTGACGCCTCCGAGGTGGGAGTGGGTGCTTTCTTGTCCCAGGGTACCAGGTCCCTCACCCATCTCCGTCCCTGTGCCTACTTCTCCAGGAAGTTTTCGCCCACTGAGAGTAACTATGACGTTGGCAACCGCAAACTCTTAGCCATTAAATGGGCATTTGAAGAGTGGCACCACTTCCTGGAGGGGGATAAGCACCAGGTAACGGTCCTTACCGACCACAAGAATCTGGTTTTCCTAGAATCTACCCGGAGGCTAAACCCGAGACAAGCTCGATGGGCATTGTTTTTTTTTTACTAGATTCAACTTTGTGGTCACCTATAGGGCTGGGTCTAAGAATATTAAAGCTGATGCACTCTCGCGTAGCTTCATGGCTAGCCCTCCTCCTGAGGAGGATCCTGCTTGTGTTTTGCCCCCAGGTATAATCATATCCTCTATTGATTCTGACTTAGCCTCCGAAATTACGGCTGATCAAGGTTCAGCTCCCGGGAACCTTCCTGAGAACAAGCTGTTTGTTCCCCTGCAATTCCGGGTAAGGGTACTCAGGAAGAATCATGACTCTGTACTCTCTGGCCATCCAGGCATCCTGGGTACCAAGCACCTCATTTCTAGAACCTATTGGTGGCCTGGGTTGCTTAAAGACATTAAGGCCTACATCGCCGATTGTGAAACTTGTGCTAGGTCCAAGACTCCCAGGTCCCGATCAGCGGGCTTACTATGTTCTTTGTCCATTCCCCAGAATCCTTGGACCCATATCTCCATGGATTTTATCACCGATCTGCCTCCATTCCAAGGCAAGTCGGTGGTGTGGGTTGTAGTAGACCGCTTCAGCAAGATGTCCCACTTTGTACCCCTGAAGAAACTTCCCAATGCCAAGACGTTAGCTACCTTGTTTGTCAGACACATCCTGCGTCTCCATGGGGTCCCTGTCAATATTGTTTCTGACAGAGGGGTACAATTTGTTTCATTGTTTTGGAGAGCCTTCTGTAAGAAGTTGGAGATTGATCTTTCCTTCTCCTCGGCCTTCCATCCTGAAACTAATGGTCAAACTGAGAGGACTAATCAGTCTCTAGAACAATATTTAAGGTGTTTTATCTCGGACTGTCAAGATGATTGGGTCTCCATTCCCCTCGCCGAATTTTCCCTTAGTAACCGGGTCAGTAGCTCGTCGGGGGTCTCCCCCTTCTTCTGTAATTTTGGTTTTAATCCACGGTTCTCCTCCGATTCACCTGGTGGTTACAACAATCCCGAGGTAGATGTCGTTCATCGGGAACTGTGCACAGTCTGGGCCCAGGTTCAGAAGAACCTAGGGGCGTCCCAGAGCATCCAAAAGACTCAGGCAGATAGAAGACGTTCTGCTAACCCCTTGTTTGTGGTCGGGGATCTGGTGTGGCTGCCTTAAAAAAAATTTGCGTCTTAAAGTTTCGTCCAAATAATTTGCTCCCCGGTATATAGGGCCGTACAAGGTCCTTGAGGTCCTTAACCCTGTCTCCTTCCGGCTGGAGTTACCCCCGTCTTTTCAAATACACAACATGTTTCATGCCTCCCTCCTGAAACACTGCTCCCCGTCCTTGGCTACCTCGAGGAAACCTCCGGTCCCTGTTCTCACCCCTGAAGGGGTAGAATTCGAGGTGGCCAAGATTGTGGACAGCAGGATGGTCCAAGGCTCCCTCCAGTACCTGGTCCATTGGTGAGGATACGGGACTGAGGAGAGGACTTGGGTACCCACCCGGGATGTTCACGCTGGGGTATTGCTCAGGAGGTTCCATCTTCGGTTCCCCAATAAGCCAGGTCCACCTAGGAAGGGTCCAGTGGCCTCTCATAAAAGGGGGGGGGGGTACTGTAAAGGATTTGCCAGACACAGCTTCTGTGACGACGCCCGTGGTTAATCAGCCTGCATCTGTTCCTAGGTCTGATAGAGTGACTCGAGCCCAGTTGTACGCTGCCACCTAGGATAGGTCCTGCAAGTAGGCAGGGACTGAGTGGCGGGTAGATTAGGGATCAACTGTCTATCTCCCTACCCCGGCCATTACAGAAAAAGAGAGAGAGAGAAGGAATGAGTAGGAGAGAGCCAAGGGGGCAGAAAAGGGATAGTCACAGAGAAAGAAAGAGGGAAAGAGAGGAAGAAAGAAAGAGAGAGAGAAAGAAAGAAGAAATGAGTAGGAGAGAGCCATAGGGGCAGACAAGGGAGAGAGAGTGGGAGAGAGAGTGGGAGAGAGAGAGGGAGAGAGAGGGAGAGAGAGGGAGAGAGAGGGAGAGAGAGGAGAGAGAGAGGGAGAGAGAGGGAGAGAGAGGGAGAGAGAGGGAGAGAGAGGGAGAGAGAGGGAGGGAGAGAGAGAGAGGGAGAGAGAGAGAGAGAACGACAAAGAAAAAGAAAGAGACCGAGAGAGCAGAAATTAGTAGGATAGAGCCATAGGTGCAGACACAGGATAGTGAGAGAGAAAGCGAGAGGGAAAGAGAGAGAAAGCGAGAGGGAAAGAAAGAGAAAGAGAAAGAAAGAGAGAGGGAAAGAATGAGAAAGCGAGAGGGAAAGAAAGAGAAAGAGAAAGAAAGAGAGAGGGAAAGAAAGAGAAAAGAGAGAGGGAGAGAGAGAGAGCGGGAAAGAGAGAGAGCGGGAAAGAGAGAGAGAGCGGGAGAGAGAGAGCGAGAACGAGAGAGAGAGAGAACGAGAGAGAGCGAGAACGAGAGAGAGCGAGAACGAGAGAGAGAACGAGAGAGAGAACGAGAGAGAGAACGAGAGAGAGAACGAGAGAGAGAACGAGAGAGAGAGAACGAGAGAGAGAACGAGAGAGAGAGAACGAGAGAGAGAGAACGAGAGAGAGAGAACGAGAGAGAGAACGAGAGAGAGAGAACGAGAGAGAGAACGAGAGAGAGAACGAGAGAGAGAACGAGAGAGAGAACGAGAGAGAGAACGAGAGAGAGAACGAGAGAGAGAACGAGAGAGAGAACGAGAGAGAGAACGAGAGAGAGAACGAGAGAGAGAACGAGAGAGAGAGAGAACGAGAGAGAGAGAGAGAACGAGAGAGAGAGAGAACGAGAGAGAGAGAGACGAGAGAGAGAGAGAGAGAACGAGAGAGAGAGAGAGAGAGAGAGAACGAGAGAGAGAGAGAGAACGAGAGAGAGAGAGAGAGAACGAGAGAGAGAGAGAGAACGAGAGAGAGAGAGAGAACGAGAGAGAGAGAGAGAACGAGAGAGAGAGAGAGAACGAGAGAGAGAGAGAACGAGAGAGAGAGAGAGAGAACGAGAGAGAGAGAGAACGAGAGAGAGAGAGAACGAGAGAGAGAGAGAACGAGAGAGAGAGAGAACGCAAGAGAGAGAGAACGCAAGAGAGAGAGACGCAAGAGAGAGAGAACGCAAGAGAGAGAGAACGCAAGAGAGAGAGAACGCGAGAGAGAGAGAACGCGAGAGAGAGAGAACGCGAGAGAGAGAGAACGCAAGAGAGAGAGAACGAGAGAGAGAGAGAACGAGAGAGAGAGAGAACGAGAGAGAGAGAGAACGAGAGAGAGAGAACGAGAGAGAGAACGCGAGAGAGAGAGAGAGCGAGAGAGAGAACGCGAGAGAGAGAGAGAACGCGAGAGAGAGAGAGAGAGAGAGAACGCGAGAGAGAGAGAGAGAGAACGCGCGAGAGAGAGAGAGAGAGAGAGAAGGATAGAGAGAGAGAGAACGAGAGAGAGAGAACGAGAGAGAGAGAACGAGAGAGAGAGCGAGCGAACGAAGGATGGAGAATGAGAGAGAAAAAAAGGGAAGACAAAAAGAGAGAGTAGGAAAGAGAGATATAAGAAAAGAGAGAGAACGAGAGAGAGAGAACGAGAGAGAGAGAGAGAACGAGAGAGAGAGAGAGAACGAGAGAGAGAGAGAGAACGAGAGAGAGAGAGAGAACGAGAGAGAGAGAGAGAGAGAACGAGAGAGAGAGAGAGAGA